>NC_090247.1:72814866-72934866 GCF_037325665.1 Littorina saxatilis
TTTCTCGCTAGGAGAAAAAAGTATTTCTATAGCGCAATGCCTGCACAATAATGTTATTTTTTTACTCCAGGCAAATCTTTTAGATTTGTGTGTGGACATTTTAAGAATGATTGAATACATTTCTTCATTTGGTCTTGTTTTTTGTCCTCTTTGCTATTAAGATATTTTGTCCTGATGTGTTCTGTTAAAATTTTAATTTTAATTTTAATTTATTAAATCTTATTGTTTAAACCCCATTAGTTTCGTTTTATAGCTAAGTTTATTTAAAAAGATAAAAGAAGTCTTTGTTTTGTTTATGTTCTCCTGTGCTGAAGTGTTTTTAATTTGTAGCCTATAAGTAGAAACCATTCTTTCCATGTCCTTACAATTTGCACCCAAATAAACAATACAGGCGACAAAAAAAGTTTTTGTTTTTGTTTTGAAGTACCAACCAAATCCGGGATGGTATCCTTAATAAATGATAGAAACAGGCGAAACAAGAGGTATTTACAATTCGGATTAAAAGAAAATACAGAAAACTATACCTTTGTTTTTGTGTTGACACACACACAAATTGTAGGGATGGTTTTGTATATAAAACAGAAACAGACGAAACAGAGGAAGGGTCCCAGCATGGTTTGCCGGTTTCAGACTCGCGGACAGTGGCTGTCAGTAAATGTCTCCCACCTACAGTAGTTGTGCAACCGCCTTCAGATGCTGTTGGAGAAAAGGATAAAGTTGCAGCGTGGCTCGGTGGTCCGATGGTGCATGGGCACTCTCGTGTCCCTTCTGGCACTTTCAGCAATCGCTCGGGTGGTTCGATTCCTTCTAAAAGTGAATTTTGGATTCATTCTCTTCTTGTGACCAAATATTCCAGTGTAATCACATTCTGTTTAGTTCACTATGATATATCTTTCTCTCACACGAAGTCTTCTAGATGTCAGTTAATATCAGCATCTTGTTAACTTTATTTTTCTTCTCTTTTTCTTTTTTACGCAACTACAAAATGTTAATGCACATCGTATTTTCAGTCATTTTCTTTTGTTTAATTATAACTTTCAGAACGTTGAATTGTGGTTTTGGGGGTTCCAAATATTTTTTGCCAGAATATTTAAGACATACTCAGCACTCATTACTGCAATACTCAGCAATGCAGTGATTTAAAACCATATTTTACTCGGGACGATTCAGGCGAATTAGAAATTTCCAAGACAGTACATAACAACAAAGAGCTATAGCTTAGAATAGATGAGGTGCATGTACTACTGTTTCACAGTTCACTGGGCAAAAGATCCAGTCTAGAATCACGTGGCAGTTTTAATGTTTAGTTTAGTTTGTGAAGATATTTGTTTGTGATTGTGATTTGTCAATGCATCCAAACCCTTGAATCACTAGGTTCTTCTTTAACAAAATCTTCTTACTTCTTCCTTATTCAGATCGATACACCGGCACGGTTGGCCTAGTGGTAGGCGTCCGCCCCGTGATCGGGAGTTCGAACCCCGGCCGGGTCATACCTAAGACTTTAAAATTGGCAATCTAGTGGCTGCTCCGTCTGGCATTATGGGGTTAGTGCTAGGACTGGTTGGTCCGGTGTCAGAATAATGTGACTGGGTGAGACATGAAGCCTGTGCTGCGACTTCTGTCTTGTGTGTGGCGCACGTTATATAACAAGCAGCACCGCCCTGATATGGCCCTTCGTGGTCGGCTGGGCGTTAAGCAAACAAACAAACAAACAAACAAACAAAAAATTCAGATCGATCAGTTTGGGAGCAAATAGGACTGTCTAATATCTTAACACCTTTTTATTGTTCACTATATTCATCAACCTTGGAACAAAATGAAGTATTTGCATAATCAAGCATGATATTCCAAAAGGGGTCATTCTTCATCAAATTCTGTTTTTGCAAGGCAGAAAATTACCAGCAGCAATATGATAACAAGATTTTTTTAAATTCTGGAATATAATACTGTTCATGTCAATATTGGAGAGAAGGTTATTGGAGTTTTATTTCATATATTCTTATCATACATAGTGTTCTTCGTGGGGTTTTCTTGCAGAAACAAATTGATGTTTTTTCATCTTCTAGTATTATTGCGTGGTCTGAGCAATCATTTTGACACTTTTTGACGCAGTTCGATCAGTTTGTTTGCATTTCAACATTTTTTTTTTAGATGTTGGTTTTCTTTTTTGTCATTTTCATAAAGTATTATCAAAAATGATTTTTTGCATACTCCCATGTAATTCACAAATTTGGGCTCTTCTCAACGTAGTCTTATTACTCTCTTTTTTTAAAATAATTTCTGTAAAACTGGGTTGGAAAATTGGTTAAGCATGACAATGCATATTGCATGTTTTGATTTTAGTCTGTCTTCATTAGAAATTCTGATGTTGCAACCAGTTTATTCTTTGAAGTTCAGTGTTCACCATTTCCTTGTTTTTAAAGGAAACTGATCATTAATTGATAGTGTGTTTCTTCTAACCGTGAAATAACAGGATCCAGCGCAATTCAACTGTGTCACTGGAGGACATACATTTCTTTCAAAGTTTCTGATCGCAAGATAATAAAAGTAACAGGTTTGGATGCATGGGGATTGATGGGAAGGGGGGGGGGGTTAGGATCTAATTGGAGTTGGTCCTATTTCAGCAAAGCTGATGTATTTGGTGCTCTGGCTAGAGTCTACCAAGTAGTTGAGGCAAAGGAAGGTGAACTGGAACTGGGACTTGTTTGTTTTTGGACAAAGAGTTACTTTCACAGGATCGACTGGAGGTCTCAACAAGTGCTTACCGTTTCCTTGATTAAAAAAAACAAAAACGTAAAAAAACTACTGAGTGCTGGATCAAATTATTGCTACTCAGACCAGCAAAATCTCAGTACCATATTGCTGTATCAAAACAAGAAGAAACAATGCTACACAGACTGGCTGAGAGTGACCCCAAAAGGGTGACTGTCTGTGATTCAGCGTTGCTTGCCATCAAGCTGGGACCCTCTCTGTGTTCTTTTAGATGGTGAACTGGATGATTCAGTCATGAATTTGAGAACATTTGGCATCTACTTCTAATTTGTTTTTGTTTTCAAGTTTTGAATTGATGACTATCGTCTTGTCATCTGAAGCTTAAAGGTTACCAAAGCCGTGTCTTAACTGGTACTAATACCTCGGGTAGCAAACAGAATTTTAGTTACAGTGTTGTTTTAGTACGCCTCTCATGTTTTCACAGGATTCTATCATGTGTGTAGGTTTGTTTGTTTGTTTTGTGTGTTTTTTGTGGTAAAGGAGAGAAAAGGGTCTTTCTGCTGTACCAATTAGCATTTGATTGCAATTCATCCGTTTGTACTGAAGTAATTATTTCCCCAGAACAGTCTTAGCAGCCCTTGCTTCATTGTCCCACAATGACTTGTAGAATAGTTTGCTTGCTCACAGGTAACAAGATTCGGTCCGTTGACAAGGGTCAAGATGGACAAGACAATGACCACAAGTTGGAGGAAAAGACCCTGAGCGGCCATGAAGACGAAGGAGAAGAAGAGGAACACGACCCGTGCAATGACAGTGCTTACAGCACCGCAGGTAGCTCTGTCTCTGCTTGCGAACGCCCTGCTCGCTACAAGGAGGCTGCACGCAAACATAATAGTAGAGGCAAGCATATTGATAGTGCATGTGGCTTGCCTGTAGGCATGCTAGCAGCTTTTGGCAAAGACGAAGATGAAAAGCAGAATGACCAATACTCTGAAGCCAAAAATAAAGAGGCTGAAGCCAAAGGTAATGAGGCCGGGGATGAGGTTTCCAAAGATAAATTCACCTCTCTCTCCACCATCAGCCCCATACAGACAGAGGTCCCAAGCGGAGACAATGACACAACTGATGTTGCTGAGGAACCTGGTCATCAGGTCACTGCAGAACACCAAAGAGAAGAGGCCCCTGTACCAAAGAAGAGGAACAAGAAGAGTCCCATGTCAGTTGCCATCCAAGAAGAAATCCAGACAAGAGAGGAGGAGACTGGGGTAGAGCCAGAAAACAATCCAGAGTCTTCTTTACAAGAGAATCAGAAATCCGCTAGCCATGTTGCTTTCGATGAAGAAATCCACAGCCAAGAAAACCTCATCCATGACAGCAGCAAAGATACTCCAGATACGTCAGACATGGAACATCAGAGCAAGGAGCCTGCTGATAAAATGGACAGTAGTTTCGTAGACGGTAGTTTTGTTGACAGCAGTTTTGTGGACAGCAGTTACGAGCAGCCAGAAGACAGCACAACATCAGGGGGAAACCAGCAGGAAGTTGAACAGAAAACTGCAGCCAAGCTGTCCCTAGACAATCTACAGTCTCTGGAGCAACAGGCAGCAGAGGCTGAGAAGATGCGGAGTCATGAGGTGGACCTTCCCTACACCATGCAGCGCTACTTCCTCGTGGACGACGCCTCCTCCGACACACTCAGCATCATCTCGGAGAGAACTGAGCCGGGCGATCCCGGGGATGACACCGATCGGGACGAGGATGATGACCTTGACAGCGACAGTGACGGAACCATACACGATGATCTTGACGCTAACTGGTCTGACGATGATGATGAGGATGAAGTTCTGAATGCTGGAGTTTCCACCCCAAGAAGAATGAGCGTGGATGATACTTTTGAAGAAGCTGCAGATCTGCAACTCAAGTCTCAACTGGGGCAAGCTAATTCCAATGAAGAAGAATCTACTATGTCTGAAATGAGCCAGCCATCTCAAAGCAGTGGACATCCAAATGATGTCGACGTCGTTGAGGAAAGTCGACAAGCTGTGCAGGAAGAGAAGAAGTCGCCAATCAGCCCTGTACAAGAAGTCTGCTCCACACAGACGGAAGAAGTCTTCATTGTCAGCAAAGATCAGGAGGACCAGATGCAGAACTACATCAGGCATGTTGTCCAGGAAGCTCTGCCCAAGCGAGAGGATGCTGTTGTCCAAACGGACATCACTTCAGATGATGATGAAGGTCAAGCGAGTGTGGGAAGCGTGTCAAGGAGCACCTCCCAAGAAGATTCATCCACTCAGACAGATGAGGATGATATCCTTAGCCAAGTGCAGAAGAGCCCGGGTCAGGACTTGTTCCAGCAAGAGGTGGAGCCGTCCCCCGGCTATGCAAACAGGGCACATAGAGAAGTCTTTCTCTGGGAGCATGACCAGCAAGCTTCAGCAAATCTTGCCGAATCAAAGATCACACGAGAAGAGCCTTCGATGAAACCAGGAGATGCCATACGAGACGTGATCAGCAGAGAGATGAAAGAGGAACAACATATAAAAACTGCCACAAGAGGATCAAGCAAGAAACCCTTGGAATCTCATGAGCAGGATTCAGGTGCTTTCAGTCTAGAAGGGCAGGACTCTCTTGAAGACCAGGATAGGAGTTTGCAGCCTGAGCAAGAAACGAGGGACACACACACTGAAGAGATGGAGAAGGATCTTGTCTCAAAGCCAGCAGATTTCACTGCCCATGGCGAAGCGTTGCTCCTGGACCAAGAAGAATCGGACGAAGCTTCAATCACTGGTACTGATCGTTCAGGGGCTGACGGAGAGAGTGAGAGAAGTGCTCCAACTTTAGCTGAAGATGATTATGCTGTAGACTTTAACACTGATAGACAAGCTTTGCATGATGTAATGCCAGCCGAACAGCCTCCTCAGAATAATGTTGTCGCTAAACCTAAGAAGAATGTAATGCATGCAGCAAGGGTAGCTGACCAGCAAGAAATAGGTCTTGTATATGAATGCATGACTGGTTTAGGAAAGAGAGCTGGCCAGGATGAAGCAAGGCGGGATGATTTGCCCAGCGGTGCTTCCAGTACATCCACAGCTAAGACGCATGCCTTCGTGGCGCATCGTGCTTACGTAGATCATGCAGATTATGACAGTAGTTCAGACGATGTGTCGTGCATAGCTCCCCCGAAGCCTAAGAGAAGTGCCATACTCACAACCAGACAGTCTTCGGAAGAATACGATGCAAGCATCTCCCACAGCGTTCACGATTCAGACTCAGATTCCTACAGAAGCTTCAACCTTCGTGACTTGGATCTAGACTCGACACGCAGCTCATCCTTTCGCACAGAGAATACCTCCAGGTTTAACACCGAAGAGCATGCAGATGGTGAGTTATCCTCGCTAGATTCATTCCTCCCCGAGGCCACCATGGATTTGGACGATGTGGAACAAGCTTCAGTTTCTCCCAAGAGTCCTGAGGGTTACATGGTTTCTTCAGCTTTGTCCACAAATCGTGGACGTGGGTCAGCAGATGAAGAGGATGAAGTGGTCAGTCAGTGTTCAGGTGGTCAGTTGTCCGGAGGGGGTTCTACGGACGACGAGAGAGTAGATCCTTCTAGCACCACAGATGGTGGTACCCTCATAGCCATGACCCAACCGGGAGGTGATAAGTTTGAATTATTTTCTTTTGTTGGAGGATGCATGTACGTGTGACTTATTACTGATGCCTTATTTTCTTGCCCTTTGCATGGTCTTGACTTTATAATTTGTACTCACTCCGTATTCTCTCTTGCGGTCTAACTCAGGTGTGTTTAAAGTTAATCTTCATCAGTAGACCCATTCATTGATTAATATTATAACTTTCCCACTTAAAGGCACAGTAAGCCTCCCGTAAACCATCACAGATACTGTCAGGCTTTTACACACAGTACAAACACCCTTCCATTTGAACGCTCACCAAACGGGAACATCCTAGGTGCCCTCCGTAAAGAGCGAGCAATTTTCAAAGAATTTATTTTTGCGTGGTTTATCTTACCCCTGAGCCATCGTAAACCCGTGTGATCCAGTTTCCTTTTTGACTCACATGCGAAGCAAAAGTGAGTCTATGTACTCACCCGAGTCGTCCGTCCGTCCGTCCGTCCGTCCGTCCGGACGTCCGTCCGTCCGTCCGGAAAACTTTAACGTTGGATATTTCTTGGACACTATTCAGTCTATCAGTACCAAATTTGGCAAGATGGTGTATGATGACAAGGCCCCAAAAAACATACATAGCATCTTGACCTTGCTTCAAGGTCAAGGTCGCAGGGGCCATAAATGTTGCCTAAAAAACAGCTATTTTTCATATTTTTCCCATTTTCTCTGAAGTTTTTGAGATTCAATACCTCACCTATATATGATATATAGGGCAAAGTAAGACCCATCTTTTGATACCAGTTTGGTTTACCTTGCTTCAAGGTCAAGGTCACAGGAGCTCTTCAAAGTTGGATTGTATACATATTTTGAAGTGACCTTGACCCTGAACTATGGAAGATAACTGTTTCAAACTTAAAAATTATGTGGGGCACATGTTATGCTTTCATCATGAGACACATTCGGTCACATATGATCAAGGTCAAGGTCACTTTGACCCTTATGAAATGTGACCAAAATAAGGTAGTGAACCACTAAAAGTGACCATATCTCATGGTAGAAAGAGCCAATAAGCACCATTGTACTTCCTATGTCTTGAATTAACAGCTTTGTGTTGCATGACCTTGGATGACCTTGACCTTGGGTCAAGGTCACATGTATTTTGGTAGGAAAAATGTGTAAAGCAGTTCTTAGTGTATGATGTCATTGCTAGGTTTAGTTATTTGACCTTGACCCTGAAGGTCAAGGTCATGTAACGGTCAAGGTCAAGCATGTGAGTCGTATGGGCTTTGCCCTTCTTTTCTTCGTTTTTCTTGTTCTTTTGTTTTCTTGCACTATTTGTTTTCCTTTTTGATATGACAGTTAAGTTAGATGCAGTTAACAGTTGGATTGTTTGTTTGTTTGGTTTAATTTCCTATTTTCTCAGACCTAACTTATTCCTGCTCTCTCTTGTTTTATTTCAGATTTGGTTCCTCACTATTTTCTGTTGAAATTGTAACCCTTCGTATGGAAGTAATATGCGTCTGCATTCCTCTCTGTGTGGTAGCTCAGAGAAAAACAGAGGTAGAATATGGTTTGCACAGATGTGCCCAACCCAGACAGACAGACAAACAGGCACTTATGCAGGCATGCAGATACACACACACATAGACAGGTACACATACAGGGGTGCATACACACACACACACACACATAATACACACACACATATATATATATATATATATACACACACACATATATACACACACACACACACACACACACACACACACACACACACATACAAATTACACACGTGCATGAAATGAAAAGAAATCAAAGATAGGACAGACTGAACAAAGAGGGACTTTGGTATTGGAGCACCAACGCATGTGCACACACACACACACACACACACACATACACACACACACACACACATACACACACACACATAGATACACACAGACACACACAGACACACACACACACACACACACACACACACACACACACACACACACATGGAGAGAGAGAGAGAGAGATCAAATATACATGAACAGAATTGCAAGAATTAATGAGAAAACAAAGGCAGACGAGACCGAACAAGGATAGCAGGGATTGCCATTAGAGCTCTGATCATCAAATCAGGTCAGCCTGAATGTGCCTCACATGATATTGACAGATTGATGGGCGTCAGATTGCAGGCGTTCTAATGGGCAGCCATAATTATATCAGTGACAAGTGTGACAGAGATCGAGTCCTTATGAAATGTCGATCCTCATTGGGAAATGTGTGTGAAATCACCATTTTTCTGGTCAAGAAATGTGTTTGAGTAAATTGTTGTATTCTTTATTCATAGTGAGTTGATTTTTATTGTAAGGTGGGCAAAAGACAGAGTACCATTTTATTCTGTCTATATATAAAAGTGGGTCCAATATCTCTCTTCTCTCTTTTTCTTTGTCTTCTCTCTCTCTTTTCCTCTCACTTACTCACTCACTCACTCTCTCTCTCTCTCTCTCTCTCTCTCTCTCTCTCTCTCTCTCTCTCTCTCTCTCTCTCTCTCTCTCTCTCTCTCTCTCTCTCTCTCTCTCTCTCTCTCTCTCTCTGAAGCAGATTTAAGTGGAGTTTTAAATTTCAGTTCTAAATTTGCCTCCTTAACAGGAGGTTACTTTCATAAACAAATTTGGCTGTTTTATTTCCTGTAGACATGATAGCATTGGAAGTATTAACATTGCAGCTGTTTGTTAGATGCATGGTTCTGATTCACACTCACACACGTGAAAAGAGATCAGCAAAAGTATGGTGTATAATGTTCCATAAACAACTTCAGCTTGTCCCGAATTCATTTAATTCCCCTTTAATTTATTTCATTTCTCCGGCTTAATGTAAACGCGCAAGTGAAGTGAATTTCACTCCTGCACGCCTTCCATGCTTTCATCCATTAGAAAAGCCACAACTCAGTTTACCCAGCTGTGAGAAAGCTAGACTTTAGATATAGATTCTCTTGGAATGGGATTTAGATCTAGATCTTATATGTCATCTTAGAATTGCAGACTGGATCCTCTTCAACAAATATATGGCACATTTACCAGTAGAGTGGCATATAATGCACATTTAGTAGGTGAACAAAGGGTTGATCTTGAGGCATTGTGTGTAGATATTTTTTCTGGTGCTGTCAAATTGGTTTTCATCACTTGCAAACATTTTATCCCTTTCCTTTCTTACTTATTGGTTTGGTTTATGTTTGATTTTCTTTAATATTTGGTGGTTATGGATTGTTATTAAAGAGGGGTACAGGTGCTATGTAGCATGTTTATTCCCCCTCAGTTTTTGAGATGTTATTATTCTATTTTTGTTTGTCATTTTTGTTCTAACATGACCCTTTAATAACATTCTGTTAATTTTGTTTCTTGGTTTGTATTTTATTTAACATTTCCTGTGCACAGATGTATTAATTGCTTTTGCTGCAAGTATGTTCAGATTTTATGTTTATAATTACAGACTAATGTATATAGTGGACTGTTCAATTTAATGATAGCGATCATACAAATTAGTGTATTAATTGGTGCATTCAAGTTTGTTTTACATGCAATCTAACGGAGAGAAATGGTTTGATTATATTTTTCCAGCATTAACGTGATATATGAAGATTTTCATTCTTCTTTACTTCTTTTGATTAAAAGTAACACTCAGCTAATAGTTTGTACAATGTGAGTGCACATTTTAGCGTATAGGAAATATTTTGTGTCCTAAACAGATTTAGAATTTTTTATATGATTAAATCAGCCGTTTTAACTAATGCTTCTTATTCCAAGCATTTAAGGTAAAGCTGTTAAAATATTTCATTTGAAAATTCAGTTTGTGCTTTATTTGATGACTATTTTTTCTTGGCATTGTAAATTACTTCTGTCAATATACAACCTCATGAATAAGAGCTAGCTGGTCACAGTGATTTCAATACTGAAGTGACAATGAATCTGCTATTCTACTAATGCAGTTGATTTGACTTAACACACAATACTGTAAACTTGTCACAGCCCATGATGCACCAGAACCCCAGCATATTTCATCTAACCTCAACAAGTCGCGGCAATCGGACGGTGACTTCACCGGTGCCAGCGACCAGTCTGATGGAGGGGGAGCATCACCGATGCGCCCCAGCAGCAAAGCGAGCGGCGGTGGTGGTGGTACCCCTAAACGAAGCAGTAATTCACACCTCTCCACGCCTTCAGTGGTTGCCACGTCTCACACAGGGTCAATAGGCGAGGTAGAGTACTGTCCGGGTGTCTGGATCTGTGTATGTATTCTTGTTGTCCAATCTCTTCAAAAGTGTTGTGACTTTTACAGCCCTCACCCTCTGGTGTCCGGTGTCATGAACTGAAAACTCTGCTGGACAATCCCTCTCAATGCGCTTGCGCCTATCTTGGACTTAAAAATTGCGATCCTTTGACTGAACGAACCATGGGTTAGGGTTAGGGTTAGGTTGTTCACGACCTGATTAATCTCCCCATGTTAGCGCATGCGCATTGACCGCATTGAGAGGGATTGTTCAGGCAGAGTTTTCAGTTCATGACACCGGCAGTGACTAAAGATTGAATGTCTCTCGTAGTCCATGTTGTCAGATCTCATCAGAAGTGTCTGGGTGTGTGTGTGTATCATACATGTCTATTGTATTTTGTGTTGTCCTAGTATCTCTTTGAAAGTGTTGTAACGTACAGCCTTCACCGCCAGTCTCCATGGTTGTCCGGCAGTGACTAAAGATTGAATGTCTCTTGTAGTCCATGTTGTCAGATCTCATCAGAAGTGGCTGTATGTGTGTGTATCATACCTGTCAATTGTATTTCATGTTGTACAATCTCTAAATCAAAGGTGTTGCAACAACAGCCTCACCAGTTCCTCTGGTTGTCAGCCAGTGGCAAAAGATTGAATGTCTAGCTCGTTGCACATTCTTCACCAGTCATTTGACAACCAATGACAACAAGATTTATTGCGCGGTGTAACCTGTGATGTGAGACCACTATGATTAGAGAACGCTTTTAAATAAAGGACACCAATATACCTGTCATTAAAGAACACCTGCAATGAAGGAAAATTGTTTGCCCCAAGGGTGTCCTTTCATTGCAGGTACCACCAGGGGCGGACAAGGGGGGAGGGGGGGGGGTTTCTGGGGTTTCCGGAACCCCCCCCCCCCCCCCAGCCAATAAAAAATTTAATTTTTTGTGTTTTTTGGGGTTGAGTTTAAATTTTTGGGGTATTAATCAGTGACAAAATGAAACTGGTAATGATCATCCTCAGAATGCACCAGACTGCACCATTTTGCATCCTTTTTTTCAAAATTTTCCGGGGGAGCATGCCCCCGGACCCCCCTAGCAAGCTAGGCGCTTCGCACGTCGGCTCGGCGCTTTGCGCCTTCACACCCATAGCTTCACAATATACTTTTGGAAACCCCCCCCCCATAAAATGAACTGATCCGCCCCTGACCAGTGTAAAACCTCACTAGCAACAAATTTGTCCTGATGCTCTCTCCAGCCTGTCGTTTTCTTGTAGTAACAGATCTCTTGTGGGGTCTTCACAGCATGTCATTGTCCAGAGTTATTGTACACTTGTTACCTTCAACGAAAGGACACCCTAGGGACTAGCTCAAAGTGTCCCTACATTGCAGGTGGCCTGTCATGACAGGTTTATTTTGGTCAAGTTAGAAGACTCCATTTATGTACTTTATTTGGAGGTGTCCTCTCATCAGAGGGGCCTCGATCACTGGCAGGTAATACTAATAAAACATTCTTCTATATTACCAATTCAGTGCCCCATATTGCTTTTTGACCAATCAGGAGGGATTCTAGGTGACCTGTTAAATGTTATAACGTTCAGGCAGGGACCCTTTTTGTATATCAAGCTAAGAATTGACAAGACAAAGTAAAAATGTAAATCAACAATATCAGCGTGATTTATTCTACAGAATGACACTTCAAATGCTGTCAGATAATACTCTCTTTATCTAAAAAAAAATACCGATACGATAAGCGAGTTTTGTCGGTGGGTGCTTTACGGAACAGCAAGGTACCGCCCATCCTCTGAGTGTGAAATGCCGACTCGCTCACTTGAAATCTAAATTACCTAAGTTCGGAAAATCAAGTGAAATTGCGTCACTCGCGTTACGTCAAATGTATCTTTACGTCATTTCCCATCCGTCTTGAGTCGGTTCTAAATCTGTCGCTCTCTATTCAACAAGAAAAAGCGAAGCAACCGAAACGCATGTTGAACATGGTTTATCTTGTGAGATTGTTGTGTGTCAAACACATTTGATCTGTGAATATTCATCACGTCAGGAGTATTACTCTGATTGGCTGACCCAGGTCACGAGAATTCTTTGACTGACAGGCATAATCAGGTAGGAGCGCTCCAGTTCCCATTGCGGCTGTTCTGTCTAATTCGCGGGGTCGCTTCGAAATTTGTTTTCGTCGAATTAAACGGTAATAAAACCGTTATTTCTAACGAAAAGGCTATTCTGCCGGTACCGGCAACGTAGCATGTAGGCTACGTTGCCGGTACCGGCAAAATAACGATATATTACGGTAGAGGCTATTTTGCCGGTAGAGGCTCTCTCTCTCTCTCTCTCTCAATATCCTGTGATTGTACTTTCCACAAGTCCATGTCGCTACCGTGTCGACATATCTTCGCTGTGAGAAAGATATGCGGTCGTGATTTATTCGACACTGAATTGATTGCCCAACGGTGGACACTTGAATACTACAAACGCGGCCATCGATTCTTTCAGGCACTTTCTGACATTGTTGAAGAACGACTACCTGTGACAGTCGAAACGACGCCTTGTCCACGCATTGTCACAGCAAACAACCGATACCGGCGAGCCCTCCACCTCGAACAACAATTGGCTTCTTGAGCTGCAGAAAACAACTTTGATTTCCAAGAGAAATTGAGCGTGTTAGATTCTGTTGTAAAAATGTGGGGATCTGGAAAACATGTAGCGGTTGTGGAACTAGTGTATGATATGACAGTCGCCCAAAACCCACCACCACCAACAACAACACCACAGTCTGACGAGGAGGGTTCATCCGCACCAAGGCCTACGACGTCTCAAGAGGATGGTTCAGTCGCACCAAGGCCTACGACGTCTCACGAGGATGGTTCATTTGCACCAAGGCCTACGACGTCTCAAGAGGATGGTTCAGTCGCACCAAGGCCTACGACGTCTCATGTAGCGGTTGTGGAACTAGTGTATGATATGACAGCCGCCCCAAACCCACTACCACCAACAACAACACCACAGCCGTCCAACACGTCTACTCGGCTGTACGGTCTTCTCTCCGTACTGTGTGTGCACTATGTGACGATGACTTGTTGAATACTCAATCTATTTCATGTGATTCATGTCTCAGATCCCTCCATCTGCAATACGCTGGAAAACGCTCAAGACCAAAAACCAGGTTCTGGTGCAGGAACTGCTATGAATGACACACACACACACACACACACACACACACACACACACACACACACACACACACACACACATACACACACACACACTCACACACATACACACACAACACACACACACACACACACACACACACACACACACACACACACACACACACACACACACACATAGAGACAGAGAGTCAGCGACAATGATCATAGAGAGAGAGAGAGATGTGACGATGACTTGTTGTACATTCAACGTGCGTATATTCAATCTATTTCATGTGATTCATGACACACATACGGAGACAGAGAGTCAGCGACAATGATCATAGAGAGAGAGATGTGACGATGACTTGTTGTATATTCAACGTCCGTATATTCAATCTATTTCATGTGATTCATGACACACACATCGAGACTTGTGTATTGCCTTTGTGAGATGGAGAATCCGACTAGACGTTTCACTTTACTAGCTTCAGCAGCGTCCAACCGGCAAAATAGCCTCTACCGTAACATATCGTTATTTTGCCGGTACCGGCAACGTAGCCTGTAGGCTACGTTGCCGGTACCGGCAAAATAGCCATTGCCTATTTCTAATATGCAGACTGTTAGCAAATGACAACAGTCATGTCTCACAAACGATATCAGCATTCGCCTAAAAGGCTCATATGCTTGATATCTTTTTTTTCGACATGCCTTGTTATCATTTGCTAACAGTCAGCATATTAGAAATAACTCATAATAGCGCTGTTCACCGCCAGATAACAGTCTCATGGCGCTTTACATAGGACATTAAAATTCAACATTTTACATATAAAAAGTTTCCTCGTAAAAAATAACATACAAGCATTATTAGCTTACATTCATAAACAACAACCACATACATAAGAACAGGTGCCACTGTTCTACCTTCTTTAGCTAGCTTGTCCAGTAGGAACTGGTCTGTTGTACTATATTTCATTCATCACAATGTCTCTTACCCTATGTGCACCTGTGAAGGATCTGATTGTACTGTACCGTCCTTCACTTGTCGTTTTCTGTTGTTTGTGACAGTAAAATGTAGGTCTGAACGATAATGGGATCCTGTGAAAAGAAACAGATTTACCTTCACACATGTATAACAAAGTCTTGACATAAGAGAAAGTCGAACAAAAATTGTTCTGCTGCACATTATAGTCTTTGCATGTAAATGATGTCAAACTTTTGATTTCAGTGTAAATTAACTTGCCAAAAATAGTTAAAAGTAATGGAAAAAGTCAAAACACTGTAAGTTTATGCAGGAAAGAGATGAACGACAAGTAAGTTAGATTATGGAAACAATAACAGATTTGTGTAAGCAAAAACGATTTACAGCAAACAAAAAAACAAAAATCACACCAAATACAACAGTATCAATCAAACCTGTAGCATGTCGGTTCTTTGTTTGGGATTTGCAGATACGTTTTATGGGACCGAATGAACATTTATCTACGGTCATTATAAGCTTGCATTGAATGAATGGTGCAAATACTTTTATTTGATTTGATTGTAATCTGCATGATCAGATATAACAAACGAAGGCATTTTGTTCCAAGCACCTGTGAATTTCACTGGTGCATCCATACACCCGTTTCATTTTTGGCAAAGGAAAATGACTGTAGGAAATTGGATGTACATGTAGTTTCGGTGCATTCTGCAAATATCAACGTTTCTGGCCAATACAGTGGACCTTTATGTTATGTGCATCTAGACATACGTAATGCACTCTTTTTGTTCCAGCTTGACGTAAATGCACTCTTCTTAATGTTTCAGCTTGGTGATCACTTGCACATTGTGCACTTTATGTTGTTTTATGTTGCACATTGTGTGTTATATGTTGTTTTATATTGTGTGTACGGCAGAAATCTGTGGACGATGATGATAATATAGATGAGCTGTTTGCCAAGCATCTCCCGGGCAGCAGACTGGGAATCAGTCGAAACAGCATTGGTGTAAGTTCACATTTCTGCACTGACTTTCCACAGGACTTTGAATGACGATGGGTAAATTTTTCTCAATGTCGTGCTTTGGTTAAATGGATGGAGAAATAGTGTTCAGTGTTCCTGATATAACATTGTTTTCTTGCCTGTTTCTTTTTGGGTTTTTTCATGCAGATGTAAATTGTTAGAGGTTGTGTGAAATGTTACTCTCTAAACCTAAGAATTCAACTTCTTTTGATAAAGGATGAAAGAGCAGTATTCTTAGGTTTGTTTTTTTAAATGTGAATTTGTTTTCTAGTTTTCTGAGAAAAAGAAACATGGTTAATTACACATTAACATGCTTCCATTTGAAACTTCAAGGTCGTCATCGTGGATTGACGCCCGACCAAAGGTAATTGAAGCCCGACGGAGCGAAGCGACGGAGGGCTTCAATTAGACTTTGGGAGGGTGTCAATCCACGATGAAGACCGAGAAGTTTCAAATGGAAGCATGTTAATGTTATTGTAATTCAATCTGACGACAGTCTCTCTCCTGCTTTCATGCGATGGTAAACAGACAGAATTGGTTCTGTTCTGTTCACACACTACTTTCAGTCCACCTACCTGCAAGGGTCAAGTCCCAAGAAATATGTCTCTTATCACTCTGCTCCTGTTTTGTTTTCTTTCACATACATTTTCCCTTCTTTTTTGACGGGTTTCTGGACAGCAAACTCTAAAACAAATTCTTTTCATCACAAAAGCGATCTTTGGAATTGACTGACGTAGTCCGGAAGAATTCATGCATCAACTTATGTCACGTATTCGACGTCATCACTTCACATACCTTATGGTCTCAGTATTTCGTTGGCCTTCATATTTCCTACTTGTAAAATGACCCTCAAAGCTAACCGAGACTAGTTGAGGTTGTATCAATGCGCCTCGCCAGCAGGTGGTTAATGGCTTTTTTAGCGAGTGGTTATCGACAATTAATGACCGGTAATTTTTAATGAGTTAGGGCATTCTGACCAATCACAGGATCTGTTTCATTAAAACGCCAACTGGATTGAATTACAATATAATTTGCTTTAAAGAATACTATAGTGCACTCTAAGTATGTCTAAAAGATAGAAACTGGCTTCAAAGTTGTAGGAAGATACAATTAGACCGAGCTGTGCAAACTCTAGTTGTATAAAAACTTTCGAGTCTATTGATTTCTAGTTTTAAGAGAGAGTGAAAAAAGAAAATTAAATGAAGAAAATTAAGAGATTTTACCTTTTTAGAATAGTGAAAAGATTGTAGGATCTGTTTCTTTCATGTGATTTTGACTCTCCTGCTTGTAAACACTCATAAATGTGCATAATCTATCTGAGTGTCTTGTTTTGGCTAATCTTTTCCTCATTTTCACCTTATTCTGTGCTTATGCGAATGTTTTTTTGGTTTTTTTATCTGCCTTCTGTGGCAAATCTCCTTGTCATTAGAGATTTGTCCATTGCAGTTGGCCCAATTGTTTTGGGGGGACTTTTTTTTGAATTTTTGATTTTTTTTTTAATTTGTTTGATATTCATGCAGCAAAGTTAATGTGTCTTTCCCGTAGTCTAAGACAGGATGCTCTCCCTTTCCTGCCCAAATTGTCTCCCTTCTTCCCTTTAAAAGAGTGAAGGATCCGGCAAGTATTGCATCCAGCAGAGAATCCTTGTGTTATTCTCAAAGCCAGTTTCAGCTTTTAGCTGCCGATTGTTGCATTACACAAAGTTAATCCTCATAAATTGACTCACAGACTAGCTAGTTTGTTTCTTTGCAAGTTGCTGTTAGCTGCTGATGACATGAACAGTTGTATAACTAAACTTGCTTCATTGTTATCATGCGACTCACTGCGTTTTTAGAAATAACAGTTGCATGTTGCACACAAAAAACAGGAGCGAATGTAGTTAAATTACACATTAATTGTGCATGAAATCATTGGCAATGTTCTGCATGTATGTTCCTCACTGAAGATAGTTACAATTAATGTCATATCAGCACCCAGGTTTCTGGAGTGTTAGGTTGGATTACTGCAAAAGTAAGTCGGGAAGAGTATAACCTTTGTAGTTTAAGCAATTCTATGAGTGTTTTAGTGCCTATAGTTGGATATGTAAGTAGAAGAGGTAAAGATTCATTTAATTGTGGGAAGCAGAAAGGATAAGAAAGGAAATTGGCGCAGGATAATAGTATTCATATACACACAGAGAGTGAAGGAAGTTAATTAGGGTATTTATGATTTCTTGGTGCAGTTGTTACAGCCAGGGGCATTAAGAAAAGATGATTCCTTTTAGTTCAACTTTATTCTGTTACATAAACATTGTATTATTAAAGTGCAGAAACTATCAAGTTCATCTTAAGCAGATTTTGTCTTAAAGGAGTTTGTTTTAAGAGGCTTTTACCCTCTGCATGCAGTATTTTGCACAGCAATTGATAGCCCCTTACGCCTGTGGATCCTGATGTGAAGATCTGCGCTTTGACATATATGTCTTTCGTACTTCCATCCTTTAGTTGTGTGATTTGTTTGTTTTGGTACTAACTTAAATAAATGGTTATGATCATATTGTTTATAGTCATGTGTTGCTTTGCTCAATAATGTTAGGAGTTGCACTAAAGATACATGTAGGCTTTAGGTGGTGGCGGGTGTAGTAAACATACTGGAAAGAAAATAAGAGATCCAGATCTGATATTTAGTGTTGCATGCTATTGTATACAAAAAACAGGTTCAGTCTTCAAATAATGTGAATTTGTATATAAAGCTGCCTTTTTTGCAGAAGTAAACTCCAATATGCTTAATGGTTCAGTTTTCATTTGAAAAAGAATTAAAAAAAACAAGAAAGGTAGGTTGTTGGAACGTTTGTTATTGACAAAACAATACATTCACAAATATATCCAACAACCTACCTTTCTTGTTTTTTGATTCTGAATTTTGGAACATTGGCAGTCTCTTTGTTTTTGGATTTGAAAAAGAGTTCAAAGATTGAAAGATTTATCTGTTTTAACATTTTTGATGTAATTTGAAGTATGTTTACTTTGCACCGAGTTAGCTTTATTATTCAAAGACAAGGATTCGATGTTTAAAGCAGGCATGATATTTCTTACAAGTAAATGGTACGTTGCATGCATGAACATGTGTCAGTTTTGGTTTTGGTTTGTATGAGCTAGGTTTCAGAAATGATGCATGTGCTTCAGATTTTGCGTTCAGAAACTGCATACAAAAAGTGCTCTTTCTGGCTGCATGGCAATGAATTGATAAAATTCCTTCAGACTGTGGGTTAATCTAATTTCACTTTAGAAACATAAAACTGACAGATTATAGAAATTCAAAACTGACATATAAATCAATGCATGCATGATCAGCAAAATTCTCTAGCAATTTTTCTCCAATTGCACTGGGACATGTCAGTTGGGACAGATATTCATGAAACGTTTCATCTGACTTGCAGAGCAGCCGCGAAAGCTTGGCCAGCGTCTACAGTGACGCAGGGGAGATAAACTACGGCCGCATCCCTGTCACCGGGGACATAACCTTCTCCCTGGTATACGACGTCAAGTGTTCGGCACTGAGGGTTCACATCAAAGGTTGTCACGACCTAGCTCCTGTGGATACCAAACACAACCGCTCAGACCCGTCAGTTTATTATTTGATTTTGGGGTTTATGGGGTTTATTTGAATTTATGGCTTTGGTGCAGATGGGACAGAAGATGGAGGGGGGGGGGGGGGAAGGGGGGTAGCTAGGGTGAGTGTTTGTGTGTGTGTGTGCAGAGAATAAGAATGTGAAAGACAGTGAGCTCCAATATTTCAGACTATGATGGGTAAATACATAATGTGCAGGTAATAAAAGAACAAACTTTTTTTCTATCCCAGGCAAAAACAAAAACAATACAAAACAAAAACACAGACACACGGGGCAAGGGGGGGGGGGGAGGGTGTTGCATACTCTTATACAAGTTAGTGTAATATTTTCCTTGTTTGGTCATAAATATTGGCAAAGTGAATAGCAAATCAGTTTAAATTGGAAAGCTAATAATTGCAATAGACATGAAAGAAAAACAATTCAAGGAAATCCTGAAATTCATGTCAGCATCACTTTTCATCTGATGACATCTCAAACTTTTCTTGTCTGTTGGTATTCTTTCAGATAACAAAGAAACCTAAAGGAACATGTTTAAATGTTTCTTGCACAAAGTACTGTATTTTTGTCATGTTTTATTTTTTCAGGTATGTGAAAGTGTACTTGCTGCCTGACAAGACTCGCTCAGGGAAGCGAAAAACTAAAATCAAAAAACACACCCTCAACCCTGTCTTTGACGAGACACTCAGTGTAAGTACTTTCCTGATTTTCCTCTTTGTGAGGAAAGAAAATTGAAATTGGATAGACAGCTATTTATTGTGAAGACATTGGCTTCGACAGATCTGTTTACATTGCGTCGATCAGCTTTTTTTATGTCTTTACTTTTCCTTTCGGGACTTTTTCTAACTGTTATCTATATATATATATACGACCTGTGTGTGTGTGTGTGTGTGTGTGTGTGTGTGTGTGTGTCCGCGATGCCAAGCCAAAGCTCTCGGTGGATCTTTTTCAAATTTGGAGACCGTATTCAGCTACACCCCAGACACAACCTCATCGATGAGATATTTCAACACGTGCTCTCAGCGCGCAGCGCTGAACCGATTTTGGTTTTTCGCACGCAGCGATGAACCGATTTTGGTTTTTCTCTCGATCCATTCCCAGTAACTCTTCCTTATCTTCTCTAGTGTTTTCAGCCACGTTTGTCTCCCTTCCTCCGTGCGGTGTGCCGGCCGGGTCCCCGGCGCAGCCGGGTATTCGGCTCAACTTCTTCCCGGCGCAGCCGTACCCGGCGAAGCGTGTATTCATCTAGTCTATATATTAGTCTATAATATACGACTTGTGTCTGTGTGTGTGTGTGTGTGTGTGTGTGTGTGTGTGTGTGTGTCCGCGATGCACGGCCAAAGTTCTCGATGGATCTCTTTCAAATTTGGTGGCCATATTCAGGTACACCCCGGACACAACCTGGTCGATGAGATATTTCAACACGTGCTCTCAGCACGCAGCGCTGAACCGATTTTGGTTTTTCTCTGGATCCATTCCCAGTAACTCTTCCTTATCTTCTCCAGTGTTTTCAGCGTTTATCTCCCTTCCTTCGTGTGGCGTCAATCCATATTCCCGTTTCTATTTTTAGAAGGTCACTGTCGACAACGCTCAATCCATATTCCCGTTATACTATTTTTAGAAGGTCACTGTCCCGGCAAAGCCGGGTATTACTCTTCTCCAGTGTTTTGCGCGTTTATCTCCCTTCCTTCGGGCGGTGCGCCGGCTTGGTAACTTCTTCCCGGCGAAGCCGTACCCGGCGAAGCGGGTATTCATCTAGTATTGTATACGTTCCAAAGTACCACATCTTCTTTTGAACCTCTCTGGGTGTTCATGTTGGTTAGAAAAAATGGACACATTAAATTGATTTTGAAGCTGCACTCCTCATGTGTAAATCAATGTTGCTTGCTTCTCTTACATCAGGGTTGAAATTAACTGATAAAATCTTATTGTTGTTGTCTTATTTTGGATTTGGCAAGTCACCTTTTCTCCTTTTTGACCGTTTTCTATTCCCATGTCTGATGACAAATAACATTGTAACAACTGTTAAATTGAATGCGTTCTACAGTACCACATCTCACAAGGGGAGCTGGAGAACCGAACCCTGTGGGTGACCGTGTGGCACAGTGACCGCTTCGGCCGCAACGACTTCCTGGGGGAGGTGACCATTCCCATGGACGTGCATCGCTTTGACGACACCGCCTTCTGCACCTACGACCTGGAGTCACGGGTCAGTGGAGTTTGAAAGGAGAGATCTGGGTTTCTATAGGAGAGAAAAGAACTGTTTTTTAAAATAACTGTTAAAGAGCTTCTGGATAAATTTGGACAAGTTCCTTTTCTGTATTATAAGTGTTGGGTCAAAGTTCAGGGACCATAAAGTTGCCACCCCAACGGGAGCCAGCCGCGGATTCGGATTGGTTGAAATCACATACACACCTCAGTTTCAACCAATCCTACCCCGCGGCTGGCTCCCATTGGGGTGCTAACTTTCTCATGCACACCAGTTCTGGCACCTGAGAGAAGAAAAAAAGCATTGAAATGATCAAACTACTTTCATCCTGAATTTTGTTCTAATGATTTTCGAAAATAAATAAAGCTGTCATTTATGGCAATTGATCTTATCAATGTCCAGATGCCGGAGGAGATGAACGAGACGGCCATGCAGTACAAGGGGGAGCTGGTGGTGTCGCTGATGTACGTCACGCCCGACAAGGTGGAGGACGGCAAGAAGTCCAAGTCCAAGTCCAAGAAGAGCAAGGCGGCGGTCGACCCCAGGGGGGAGGTCCATGCCATGATCAAAGCCGCCAACAACCTCACGGCCGTGCGCTCAAACGGCGGCTCGGATCCCTTCGTTAAAGGGTGAGAATTTGTCTGATTTGTTTTGACATTGACATTCATCGTCTTGGACGGAGCACAGGGATTTTCTTTCACAGAAAATGTTGATCTTTAGAACAGAAGAATAGCAAACAGCTGGTTCATAACAGTGGAACGCAACAGGGATGAAATCATATGAGGTTCATCTTATCCAGATTATTCATAGGTTAGTGTTTGCGCTTAATATCTGGTGTTGTCTTGGTGTGTTTGTTGAAATTGGAAATGGGTATCAACAGCTGACAAGACCTTAACATCTGGAGATCATGCAGGCACCTGTTTCTAACAGAACAGGTTATAGTCAATGAAAATATTATGAGGGCAAAGTTATAAGTGTGTCATATTTGGCTCTATCCCTCTATCATTCTTCAGATTTGTCACTTTTGTTGTTGTTGAAGTCAATTGCTTCAAAACAATTTGTTTCTCATGCAATCATGTCTTTTTGGTTTCTCAAGATACCTTTTACCGGACCAAAGACGCACAGGCAAGTGCTTCAAAACAATTTGTTTCTCATGCAATCATGTCTTTTTGGTTTCTCAAGATACCTTTTACCGGACCAAAGACGTACAGGCAAGCAGAAGACGCCAGTGGTGAAGAACTCAGTGAACCCCATGTGGAACCAAATCCTGGTCTTTGATGGCATCGACCCCATGGAGCTTGCAGATCGTTCTCTGGAACTGACCGTGTGGGACCATGAAAAGCTCGGCACCAATGAATTCTTGGGTGGTGTCCGCCTCAACTTGGGCCAGGGTGAGTGGGAAGGAGGACAGTCTAACCTGGAGCACAAATTTTAGCCCTCACTTTTAAGTGAGCATAGTAGATGAGGGATTGAAAGTACATGTACAATGGAACAGTGGAACCCCTGTTTTAAGACTTTACAAAATCTGAGAAAATCAGGTCTTAAAAAAGGGGTCCATTTACAGATGTTATGAACGGTAAATCTGACAAATATGAGACATGCGTTCCTGCGTGACATTATAGTCCAATCACCGGGCCCACGTACCTATAATGCCACATGGGAGAGCTTACCATATATTTGTCAAGAGTATTTACTCTTTCTCAACCCATACAGATTGATTTCCCAAGATCATCTATTCACGTTTCATTTTGTGTTTCAGGGGTGGTAAAGGGAGGTCACCAGGTGGACTGGATGGACGCGAGGGGGGAGGAAGCAATAACGTGGCAGAGTATGATGGAACGGCCCAACACTTGGATCGACGCTAAGCTGCCTCTACGTGCCTCCATGGGCAAATCCTCCACCAAGAAATGATCATGAACCAAACTCGTCACTCACTTCATCAATAATACAGTCCAACCTGCCTTGGCGACCACAATGACCACCCTAAGGCAAAAAAAAAATTGTCTGTTTCTGGTAACATGGCTAAAAAAAATAGGGTAGGTAGGTAAGGATTTTTTTTTTTTTTTTTAATTTTTTTTTTACCCCAAATGCATGTAGACCAATAAAACTAACTTTAAAAATCGCGCAAAGAGACTGGATTCACTATACATAGAGACAAGACACTCAACACATTTACAAATCTGTGACAAAGACTGAAAGAGTATGACATGTTTTTCTTTGTTTACCTGGTCTGATATTTCCATGATGAAACAGAAAAGAAGACTTGAGACATCTACATCTTGAGCTTGGACAAATGGGAATTTTAGTAGAAGGCTGGGGCCTCAGTAGCACAGTTGGGAGTGCATTGAACTTGTGATCCTTGGAGTTTGGAAAAAAAAAGTTTAGGGTCGGCGCCGAAATTTAGGGTCGGTCGGGTGACCAGAAACAGACAATTTTTTTGGGGGGGCCTAAAGGATCCCCGACTAATTGAACTTTACATAGTGACCTCCCGTCTATTACG
Organism: Littorina saxatilis; assembly: GCF_037325665.1. NCBI lineage: Eukaryota > Metazoa > Mollusca > Gastropoda > Littorinimorpha > Littorinidae > Littorina > Littorina saxatilis. The sequence continues at coordinate 72,838,934 of NC_090247.1, forward strand.
ACCCCTTCTGGTTGGTTCCTTGGGTGGTCGTTATAGTCGGTTTCGCCTGTACTTGATGTCTGAAAATGTGCATTGACCCAAAGACAAAGTTGTCGCTGTATGGCTTCTTTGTAAGTTAATTATACTGAGGCCTGAAAATATGAATGGTTAATGACTGTGTTTTGTTTTCATGCAGTTCTCTGCCCTGAAAGAGATTTGTTATTTTTCTGATTTTCTCATGATGGATACATTATTTTGTGAGAGTATTCTGATAATTGTCCAGCTGTATATGTTTAAATTGCATTATCTGAAGTCTTTGGTCTGTCTTTGATTAGAAATCACCTGGCCTACAAAGACACGTCTGGGAGAAGAAAAAAAATGGAATAGTTTTGGTGTGAGTTAGCTGAGCAGAAGGCCGGCCAGGGGTTAAAGTCGACCAATAGTGGATGCGTTTCCTCTGAATAGGTGCACTTCCTGCAGGCGTTTTTTTCTGTATACATGGAATGCACCCCTTCTGCGTCAGTCGAGAGGTGGGATGGGAGTGGAATGATGTTTTGGACAGAAGAATTATATGGTTTATCTCTGCGCCTTATTTCAAAGTGTGATGGTTTTGGAGTCAGTGCAATTTGCAAAGTCTTGTATTTTGTTTGTGTGTGCCAGCAAGTTCAGATGAATTCATACTTTGAGTCTAATTTAAAGGAATTTGAATTTAGTTTGATCGGAATACTGGCTGTGGATGTTATTAGTTGATCATTCAACTAATTCCATTGCATTGGTGCCATTGAAGTTGGACTAAGTGACGAAAAGTTTGAGGTCAGTCTTCAAAATGTATCTCAGACTGCCAGCTATAGGTACCGGTACAGCCGAGTGTCTTAGGCTAGGGATTTTTTTGAAGATAATGAGAAGAAAGATAGATATGCAAGCAATCATATCAGTGTTAATTTGAACCATACCTGTGACGTGTTAAAATGTTCATTATAGTAATGTTAATTTGAACCATACCTGTGATGTGTTAAAATGTTCATTATAGTCATGATTTGTAACTCCATTTTTCTCAATTTTCGTACTTGAAAACGTGGATTGGTACTGGATGGGTAAAGAGAAAAAGAGTTTAAAAAAAGAAACAAAACACTGAGAAGACTGGCCATAACACGATATATTCTGAATTAGGGGTGAGAGACTGTTTGTATCCTTAAAAGATATATGTTTTTGTACGGTTGCTATACAGCGTCAGGTAAGAGCTAGCTATAAAACAGAATGGAATGGGCCAGCCTTGCTTGTTAGAATTAATTTACACAAACTAAAAATAAAATTCTTTGGTTGTTTAATGTAAAGTGTGAATACCATCCATGAATTGCGGTCTTGCATGGCATGGTAATTAACTTTCAACCGAAGATACATGATTTGATTGTTCTTTGATCGACTTTTTCACTGCCAGCTTAATTATTCTTTGATTGAAGAGTTCTTAAAGCAGTAATTGTGCCTGATGATACTCTGAGACAAATTACTTCTTTCTCTGTCTGACTCTACCTTCTCTATCACACACACACACACACACATGCACACACATAACACACAGAAAAAAAGGCCGGCTCTATGTGTTACCTCATTACAATAATCTATAATGGTTACCTCATTACTATCACGCAGATAAAAAAAATCATAATCAAAATGTTAATGTCTCGCAAGAGAACATCGGCGGCAAAAAGTTTGCTTATGTTGAACATTTATACAATTTGTTGGGCTTTGAAATTAAATCTTTACTTATTTCATGGCTTCTGACTTACTGTGTTAAGCATAACAATTCTGCTTAAATTATCTCATACAGCTAGATCTCTTTCCTAGTTTTTCAAAATGAATTCCGTGTTTTGTGCTGTAGTTGCTTTGGTACAAAACAGTAAGACGCACTTGCATTTATATATAATTACTAATAGATTCGTACATGTGTGTGACTGTGATTGCTCTGTTCTTTATTTGCAAGGTTGTGAATATTATGTAACATGCATTTTGATGGTACGTATGATTTATTTCTGCCCAAGTTAGATGCAGAAACAAAATTAAATGATGAACGGGTTGTGCAAATTACCCTTATACAGTAGCTTTTTCATCAAGTATTTGTGCAATTGTTACAGCATATTTCTACTGCAATTTTTTTCCCTATGAAAATGACAAAAGAAGTTTTTCTGATGAATAAAAAAACCAGTTGTAAAAACCTGCAACCTAAAAAAAATTTTTTTTTTTAATCAAAAATTAGAGGCAATACATAGCTGAGCAAAGTACATGTAATCAACTTTTTCAGTCTCCTTCTTGCGAAATAGCTACAATAATACACTGGTTCAGCTTGTGGATATTTGTTTCCAGCTATGTACATTCAACATACAGTTTTGGCTATCCCTACTTTTGTTAACAGGTTGTATGCCAAAGTCTTTCAGGCTGTTAACGTAACTTTATCTGAGACTTTTTCTGTTGAATTTTTATTTTGTCTACTTGTCTGTTGACAGTATGTGAACACAAGTTGTCATCTTGTTCATCATTTGCCTCTGTTGGCAAATGAGAGTATATATAGACTATGAGTCAGTGGGGTTTTTCAAAGAACATTCATTGTACAGCTTTATTTCTTTCTTTTTATTTATTGTTCATAAAAGAAACATAAAATGACCACATCTTTAATTCTGGGGGTGGGGAGAAAGGATGGAACAGACAAAGATTAGGAGTAAATTAGATAAACCAGTAAATTAGATAAACCAGTAAATTAGATAAACCAGTAAGTTTGCCAGTGGAACTTTCAAGCAGGAGAATGGCTGGTATATTTTTCTTGCAAGTGTATATTTTTGTAAAGGGGAAAATGAACCCTTACTCCTTGCTCAGTTAAATGATATGCTCAGCTTTATGATATTTAATATTGTTCACTTATCCTGTAATGCTCTTACTCTGTGGTATATCTGCGAACTACTTAAGGATAGTCAAAAGTGTGGATACTATATGTGTAGCTCATAGCAAGATTTAGCTTTTGTAGATCAGTCTAGCAATGTAGAGTAGCTATAGCAGTTCTATAGATTAGCTTTCTTTTCTGCCTTGCCTGCGATTCGAGAATCCCATATTTGAAATTAACTGTATATGTTTTCATGCAGGCTAGTGAAACTTTTGCCTGAGTATTTGCAATTTGTGTGGTAGTGATAAGAAACTGACAGGCATTTATACAAAACATTTTGAAGGAGAGAAACGGCATATTGTCCTTCAGTCATCTGCTTACTTCTGTCGAAGGACCTTCCTTTCCTTGTTAATTAAAGGCTCTCTACCTTGTGAAAACAGTTCGCCGATCTGCTCAGACTTTTACATGAGATAAGACCATCCCTCCACTTGGTCTAATACCAAAACTCAACACTTTGACTGCTTGCTGTGGTGAGTTGGAATTTTTTGATGAATTAATTTCCCCTAAAGACACCAGTGCCTTTTACGAAATTAATTTGTTAACAATGTCATTGTGCACAGAGGGGACCCAGACTGTTGATTGTTGGTATGGGACCAAGTGGAGGGATGGTATGTGACCAAGTGGAGGGATGCTGAGACTTACTCTGTGTACACGCCTGGACGGATGTATTGATGGATGTATACGAACAAACGAGGATGTATTGTCATTGACAAGGTACGGTTTACTGGTTTACACGGGAAGGAATTAGTGCATCCTCACATCTTGACACTTGTTTCTCTATTCTCCTTCTTGTACATACATGTATTTTCATGAGATAAAGATGTGACTTGTGTAACATACATGTTTTCTATTGTTGTGCATGCGCCAGTGAGTCAAACTGTGCCTTGCGGTGTGACTGTGAGTTTATTACTTAAGCTGGGGAAAGGTTCTATGTTTTTTCTGTTTTGTTTTGTTTTAATGTATGAGAAAAACGGCCTTTTTTTCCTTAAACTGTCCTTGTAAATAGTTTAGCTTGCTAATCTTGGGCTTTCTCAAGTTTTTCTGTACAGCTGTGAATCATAACAATGTCTTTCTAAAAATTCTTACTTCCAGCAAGTAAATCAATACCCTCTGAGAATCCTTGACATGCTTATTCATATTGTTGTGTGTGTGTGTGTCCATGTGTGTTTGAGAGAGCTGAGAGTGTGGGTGTGTGTCTTGGGAGAGAGAACAATAGAGAATGTGTGTGTTAGCATGTGTGTTTGAGAGAGGGAGTGAGAGAGAGGGAGTGTGGGTGTGTGTCTTGGGAGAGAGAACAATAGAGAATGTGTGTGTTAGCATGTGTGTTTGAGAGAGGGAGTGAGAGAGAGGGAGTGTGGATGTGTCTTGAGAGAACAATAGAGAATGTGTGTGTTAGCATGTGTATTTGAGAGAGGGAGTGAGAGAGAGGGAGTGTGGATGTCTTGAGAGAGAAAAATAGAGAATGTGTGTGTTTGCATGTGTGTTTGAGAGAGGGAGGGGAGAGAGTGGGTGTGTCTTGAGAGAGAGAATAAACGAGAATGTGCGTGTTTGAGAGTGTGGGTGTGTGTGTCTTAAAAGAAAAATAGAGAATGTGCGTTTTCATGTGTGTTTGAGAGAGGGAGTGATTGAGAGAGGATCGAGTGATTGAGAGAGGGAGTGATTGAGAGAGAGTGAGTGGATGTGTGTCCTAAGAGAGAAAACTAGGGAATGTTTGCATTTGTGTTTGAGAGAGGGGGTGAGTGCATGAGTGTGGGTCTTTATTTGGTGTTTAACGTCGTTTTCAACCACGAAGGTTATATCGCGACGGGGAGAGGGGATAGAGCCACTTGTCAATTGTTTCTTGTTCACAAAAGCACTAATCAAAAATTTGCTCCAGGGGCTTGCAACGTAGTACAATCTATGACCTTACTGGGAGAATGCAAGTTTCCAGTACAAAGGACTTAACATTTCTTACATACTGCTTGACTAAAATCTTTACAAAAATTGACTATATTCTATACAAGAAACACTTAACAAAGGTAAAAGGAGAAACAGAATCCGTTAGTCGTCTCTTACGACATGCTGAGGAGCATCGGGTAAATTCTTCCCCCTAACCCGGTGACTACGATCACCTCGGGAGGCGAAGTGCAATCAAACAGGATTGAAAATGTTAGGGCTAATTTCTTAGCCCTACATAAACTGTTATGCAAACCCGAAGGTTTCCATGAACATACAGACAATCGGAAACCACCAGACCCCATCACAAACAGAATTCCACAATCCACCGGTGTTGACTTAAAGGCCAACAACTCGGGTGCAGAGTCTGCTGTGAAAGGAGCGGTAGCCTCCCCTGTCACACATGTAGCAGCTGGAATAGAGATACTTCAAAACATGTTTTTGCTTCATCACTGTTAATATTTTCTTGAAACACATTTTCACAAGAGTTTCATGTCACTAAACAACACAGATTTCATCCTATTTCACAAAGTTTAAGACTAACATCTTTACATTGTACAACCATAACATCTATAACAACAAACCCTCACTGCGTTTTCAATATCCCCTCTTTGAGCCAAAGTCTTTGCCATGAATTCAAACATAAAAAGAAAAACAAATTTGTCATGTACTCTCCGACCTGCACACACACACATGCATACATTAACTCACAGCAGCTGTCTAACACACACACACACACACACACACACACATGCATACATTAACTCACAGCAGCTGTCTAACACACACACACACACACACATGCATACATTAACTCACAGCAGCTGTCTAACACACACACATGCATACATTAACTCACAGCAGCTGTCTAACACACACACATGCATACATTAACTCACAGCAGCTGTCTAACACACACACATGCATACATTAACTCACAGCAGCTGTCTAACACACACATACACAGACACACACACACACACGCACACACATACATTATTTTTAGAAGACGAAGTTCAAGTTCGTCTTGGCAAATTTGTTACGGATTGTTTTAGCATTGTATAATGCATTATTATTATTTGTTGTTTGTTGTGTCAATAACTTTACTGGTTCATGACAATAAACATTATTCTATTCTATTCTATTCTATTCACACAAACGTGAATACATGTACATGCAATGCACAAACACTCACACACACGCAAATATCTCCCAGCAGCAGTCTAAAACACACACACACTTTTTCATTTGTTGCCACTATTGCACCCATATTTTGTGATGGACCTTACAGTTACAGTACTTTTCACCGAGGGGTCCTGATTTGGCCTATTATGGTCCGCTGGACCCGAAAAGCAACAGCTAACTAACTAACTAAGTGTCCTTGCCTGCACAAACGTTACCTATCTGTTTTACACCACCAAACAGCAGCATGCGTCCCCCTTCAAACTGGGAGTCAACAAATACGTTTCACAATGAACAAATCAAAAGGCACACAACCACAAAAGCAGCTGAGCAACATTGCCAAACGTAGTACATAACAACATTGCCAAACGTAGTACATAACAACATTGCCAAACGTAGTACATAACAACATTGCCAAACGTAGTACATAACAACATTCAACAAGACGATGTTGGGAAATAACTGTGTGGTGTGTGGTGTGTGGTGTGTGGTGTGTGGTGTGGTGTGTGGTGTGGTGTGTGGTGTGTGGTGTGGTGTGTGGTGTGTGTATGGGTTGTGAAAGAGTCAATTCTCTTGCTCTTAGTCAGTCAAATGTTAAAGAAATTCCCAGGTGACATTATAGGCCAGTCACTAGCGAGGGGTGTGTCCACATGACATTATAGGCCAGTCACTAGCGAGGGGTGTGTCCACATGACACAGGCCAGTCACTAGCGAGGGGTGTGTCCACATGACACAGGCCAGTCACTAGCGAGGGGTGTGTCCACATGACACAGGCCAGTCACTAACGAGGGGTGTGTCCACATGACACAGGCCAGTCACTAGCGAGGGGTGTGTCCACATGACACAGGCCAGTCACTAGCGAGGGGTGTGTCTGAAACACGTGACATTATAGGCCTGTCACTAGCGAGGGGTGTGTCTGAAACATGTGGACAAGGACCATGTGTTGAAAGCTTGCCTCAGGAAAACCAAGGGTATTAACTCTTATACAACCCATACAAACCTGACAGAGTCATGTCCTAAATAGTCGCTAATACTGGGGACAGAAATAGCAAGTTAGTCAGTCAGTACGACAGAGTTATTTCCAAAGTGTGTCTATTGGGGGAAGGAGTGCTATTTGAAGTAGTAGTAGCTTGCTATGTGTTCCTCTCTGTCTGGGTAGCCATGTGTTGTACCAGCTTGCTATGTGTTCCTCTCTGTCTGGGTAGCCATGTGTTGTACCAGCTTGCTATGTGTTCCTCTCTGTCTGGGTAGCCATGTGTTGTACCAGCTTGCTATGTGTTCCTCTCTGTCTGGGTAGCCATGTGTTGTAGCAGCTTGCTGTGTGTTGTACCAGCTTGCTGTGTTCCCCTCTGTCTGGGTAGCCATGTGTTGTAGCAGCTTGCTATGTGTTCCTCTCTGTCTGGGTAGCCATGTGTTGTAGCAGCTTGCTGTGTGTTGTAGCAGCTTGCTGTGTGTTCCTCTCTGTCTGGGTAGCCATGTGTTGTACCAGCTTGCTATGTGTTCCTCTCTGTCTGGGTAGCCATGTGTTGTACCAGCTTGCTATGTGTTCCTCTCTGTCTTGGTAGCCATGTGTTGTACCAGCTTGCTGTGTGTTGTAGCAGCTTGCTATGTGTTCCTCTCTGTCTGGGTAGCCATGTGTTGTACCAGCTTGCTATGTGTTCCCCTCTGTCTGGGTAGCCATGTGTTGTACCAGCTTGCTATGTGTTCCTCTCTGTCTGGGTAGCTATGTGTTGTACCAGCTTGCTATGTGTTCCCCTCTGTCTGGGTAGCCATGTGTTGTACCAGCTTGCTATGTGTTCCCCTCTGTCTGGGTAGCCATGTGTTGTACCAGCTTGCTATGTGTTGTACCAGCTTGCTATGTGTTCCCCTCTGTCTGGGTAGCCATGTGTTGTACCAGCTTGCTATGTGTTCCTCTCTGTCTGGGTAGCCATGTGTTGTACCAGCTTGCTATGTGTTCCTCTCTGTCTGGGTAGCCATGTGTTGTACCAGCTTGCTATGTGTTGTACCAGCTTGCTATGTGTTCCCCTCTGTCTGGGTAGCCATGTGTTGTACCAGCTAGCTATGTGTTGTACCAGCTTGCTATGTGTTCCCCTCTGTTTGGGTAGCCATGTGTTGTACCAGCTTGCTATGTGTTCCTCTCTGTCTGGGTAGCCATGTGTTGTACCAGCTTGCTGTGTGTTCCCCTCTGTCTAGTCCATGTAGAAGTCCTGTGTCGTTCCATCCAGAGTGATTCGAATGTCCAAGCTGCGAGGGTCTTTCTTGTTCTTCTTCACTGCTATACTGCCGTCTAGTTTTGAACCTGTGGAACACACAATAATAACATGAGAAACAAACAATGCATTTGGCTGTAAAGTTTGAGATAACGCTACATCAAATATATCAAGACTGTTCAGCTGAGTCCAGTTTGTCCTTTTTCTGAATGGCAATCCTTGTTACGCTCCAAAGGAAAACCCCATGCGGTGAATTGATTTGGGGCTGAAGGGAAAAGCCTACCTGTTGTGACCTCTACTTCCACTCAAAATGAAAAAATGTATGCAGTTAAGTGAATGGGCTAAAGGAAAAAGCCTACCTGTTGTGACCTCTACTTCCACTCAAAATGAAAAAATGTATGCAGTTAAGTGAATGGGCTAAAGGGAAAAGCCTACCTGTTGTGACCTCTACTTCCACTCAAAATGAAAAAATGTATGCAGTTAAGTGAATGGGCTAAAGGGAAAAGCCTACCTGTTGTGACCTCTACTTCCACTCAAAATGAAAAAATGTATGCAGTTAAGTGAATGGGCTAAAGGGAAAAGCCTACCTGTTGTGACCTCTACTTCCACTCAAAATGAAAAAATGTATGCAGTTAAGTGAATGGGCTAAAGGAAAAAGCCTACCTTTTTTTACCTCTACTTCCACTCAAAATGAAAAAATGTATGCAGTTAAGTGAATGGGCTGAAGGAAAAAGCCTACCTGTTGTGACCTCTACTTCCACTCAAAATGAAAAAATGTATGCAGTTAAGTGAATGGGCTAAAGGGAAAAGCCTACCTGTTGTGACCTCTACTTCCACTCAAAATGAAAAAATGTATGCAGTTAAGTGAATGGGCTAAAGGGAAAAGCCTACCTGTTGTGACCTCTACTTCCACTCAAAATGAAAAAATGTATGCAGTTAAGTGAATGGGCTAAAGGAAAAAGCCTACCTTTTTTTACCTCTACTTCCACTCAAAATGAAAAAATGTATGCAGTTAAGTGAATGGGCTGAAGGAAAAAGCCTACCTGTTGTGACCTCTACTTCCACTCAAAATGAAAAAATGTATGCAGTTAAGTGAATGGGCTAAAGGGAAAAGCCTACCTGTTGTGACCTCTACTTCCACTCAAAATGAAAAAATGTATGCAGTTAAGTGAATGGGCTAAAGGGAAAAGCCTACCTGTTGTGACCTCTACTTCCACTCAAAATGAAAAAATGTATGCAGTTAAGTGAATGGGCTAAAGGGAAAAGCCTACCTGTTGTGACCTCTACTTCCACTCAAAATGAAAAAATGTATGCAGTTAAGTGAATGGGCTAAAGGGAAAAGCCTACCTGTTGTGACCTCTACTTCCACTCAAAATGAAAAAATGTATGCAGTTAAGTGAATGGGCTAAAGGAAAAAGCCTACCTTTTTTTACCTCTACTTCCACTCAAAATGAAAAAATGTATGCAGTTAAGTGAATGGGCTAAAGGGAAAAGCCTACCTGTTGTGACCTCTACTTCCACTCAAAATGAAAAAATGTATGCAGTTAAGTGAATGGGCTAAAGGGAAAAGCCTACCTGTTGTGACCTCTACTTCCACTCAAAATGAAAAAATGTATGCAGTTAAGTGAATGGGCTAAAGGGAAAAGCCTACCTGTTGTGACCTCTACTTCCACTCAAAATGAAAAAATGTATGCAGTTAAGTGAATGGGCTAAAGGGAAAAGCCTACCTTTTTTGACTTCCAAGGGCGTCTTCAGTAGAAACTGGGTCTGTTTCCAGTGAGTACTAGTGCTGTTTGGTCCTGTACTGAAATGAATCTGGAAAAACAACAAAAACTGTAAGACTTACTGGCAGACATTTCACACTGAATCTTCCTCTCCAATGAAGCTTCCTTTTCTTCTCCCCTACAAACAGCAGAGGAACCTAAATTCGTTTGACGTTTTTGGTACCAAGTTCACCTCCAAGTGTAGGGCTAAGATCTGTGCTTTCTGCCCTCCAAAAGACAGAGAAAATCTAGTTCCTCCCAGAGCCTGCATTGTCCCCCCTTGTCAGCAATGCTGTAGACCAGACAAGACTGTCTGTTGCTGGAGAATAGCTCTTTCTAATTAAAAACAACAACAACACATACTACAATAATAATAATGAACAGTTATTAATCGCCACTTCTCACAAGAGCTCATGGCGATGTACAATAGCCCCAAAACACACACACCTCACACACACAAAATGAAAACTGAACCAAAAAACGAACAGAAAATAGTTCACCTTTTTGGAGCATCCTGCCTCAAAGCCAATGTCAAAGTAGCCCACCAGGCCATGAAGAACTGCGTCTTTGCAACACGTCAAGCTAAAGGACGCAGCAAAGTCCACGTCTGTGAGACTGCACGTATCCACGTCTAATTCCTGAGGAGCAAACAGAAATAACAGCCCTCATCACCATCAAGTGAAAGACCTGCATCTGCATCTAGAATATATTCTGTTTGCATCTGTTTCTGTTTGCATCAATTGTTTGAGTGAGGTAGAATAAATTCTTGATTTTGAAGGGAGCATACTTTGGAGGAGTACCTGAAAATGTTTGGTTTGGCTACATATTTACCTAACAGTTATCAAAGTCTAAAGCACAAACTGCACATTATGACACAACATTTTTTTTAAATAAACTTCAATATCAGATTTGTCCAGCATTACCCACAAAGGCACCATGATCGTGCTTCAGGAAATTTCTTCTGAGCATTGTCTTCACATCACGAATGTGGTGATGTGCTTTGTTATCTCCCTTGCTACATTCAAACATAAACCCAATATCCCTGCCTCCAGACCTTCCACATTCCATGAGAATTTCAGGGAGCTCATTTGTTCAGGCTATCAAAGAAACAGAGAAACTAAAGGAAGAAAGCGCTCTCCTGGCACCAGAGAGAATCATTACAAGCATTGGAATGAACAAGCGACTCGCATCCTGAGGATGCTGAGGATGCAAGTCCTTCTTCATTCCAATGCTTGTTATTCTCTCTGGTGCCAGGAGATTGGTTCGGCATATCAATTTCTCACCTAATCTACTGCACATGTCACATGCATTTAGATCACTTACTTCCCTTTGTTCACCAGGTCTTCAAACAGCGATCGGCCTCCTTTCTTTAACATGATCACACAAACAGTTCACTGAGCCTGAGTAAGACCCCACAGCCTTCAACAGCTCTAACAGTGCCTCTCTACCACCCTACCCTCCTTCAAATTCTGCACATAGCTACACACACTGACCTTTATGACACAGCTCTAATAGTGCCTCTCTACCACCCTACCCTCCTTCAAATTGTGCACATAGCTACACACACTGACCTTTATGACACAGCTCTAATAGTGCCTCTCTACCACCCTACCCTCCTTCAAATTGTGCACATAGCTACACACACACTGACCTTTATGACACAGCTCTAATAGTGCCTCTCTACCACCCTACCCTCCTTCAAATTGTGCACATAACTACACACACACTGACCTTTATGACACAGCTCTAATAGTGCCTCTCTACCACCCTACCCTCCTTCAAATTGTGCTCATAGCTACACACACACTGACCTTTATGACACAGCTCTAATAGTGCCTCTCTACCACCCTACCCTCCTTCAAATTCTGCACATAACTACACACACTGACCTTGATGACACAGGGGTTAGTGATGACCTTGTCCTTTCCAGTGATGTCCACGCCTGTCTGACTCACCACCTCACTTTTCATGCACGACATTTTGAAGCCGTACACGTCATCCCAGAAATCTACAATCTTCGCCCGGAGCGCAGCGTCCGTGAATCCCGCCAACCATATAGAACACTTGTCTGGATACACTGCAAACATAACAAAAATCTCAGTATCATTTGGTGAATACAACTAAAAAATTACACAGTGGATACCTGTTATTTAGGATCTCTTCACCTCTTAACCCAAGAGGGTGTTAATTCAAGAAATGTTAATAATTTCATTTTTGTGTGATATCATGATACTCTTTGTCATCTCACTTTGCGTTGTGTTGGGTTGATAAGCGCTTAAGGACAATCACACATTTTGCTGGTCTCCAAAGCTACCCTCTAACCAGGGCTCTCACCACACAGTGTATATTGTCCCTGATAAACAAAGTCAGTTGAGCTTCTTGATAACCAGACAGAGTACCTAACTATTAACGCATGCTGCAAACACAAAGAAAAATAACAGCACTCTAAAGAATGTAAAAGTTAAATAACAATGACCAACATTATTGCCAGACAGTGCATCAATCAGATGAACATGTAGTGGGGCCTCCTTCAACTAAAAATTTCTGGGGTAAATAGTCCCTTGGGGTAAATAGTCCCTTGGGGTAAATAGTCCCTTGGGGTAAATAGTCCCTTGGGGTAAATAGTCCCTTGGGGTAAATAGTCCCTTGTTGAAATTGTACAGACATTATTTTGTTGTGTATTGTTCTTCAAACTGAGAAGTACACTATAGCCTCCCTGGTAAACTGTACAAAAAAAGTTTTTTTAATTGAAAAGCAGTCTTAAAATACAGAGTGAGCTAAAGCATGCAATGTGTCAGAATATCTTGAGTATAAGAAACAATGAGAGTAAAGCAGCTACATGTATAACTTTTGACAGCTGAAATCATAGCACACCAGGTTAATATAATGTGCTGTTACCGTGGCCACCCGGTGCAAGATGCTGGTTCCTGGCGACAACCACCGTGTCCAGCATGGACTCAAACAGGAGGAAATAACCCATCCACTCTGAGATGATCACGTCAACCTGGGGCAAAAACACACACTTATATTGAAGGAAGAAAAACAAAAAAAAATGAAAGAAAGAAAGAAAAAATAGAAGATAGAAAAGCTGAGAGAAAAAAACCTAGAAAGACTGAGTTTGAGAGAAAGAAAGAGAGAAAAAAAGAAGATATGGCAGGTTTCACGGTAATCAGACTCTTTGATGTGTGTAAACTTTGCCTTCAAATTACTTGCTTACTGTGTTGATTTTCATCATTTTTTCTGCTTGGCATGAGTAAGTATGGTATTTGCAATACAAAAAAATAAATAAAAGCTAAAATGTTTGTGTTTGAGCAATTATTTGAGCGCGTTTTTCGAAGCGAACGTGTGAATCCTGACAGACACCATTTCCTTCTGTCACATGACCCCATCTCAAAGTGTGATTCAACAGACACAAAAATAACACACAAAACTTATGATAATGGGGTTATTAATTTAATTAATACACAAGGTTAGTCTCTGACTAGAGAAAATAGGGAAACAATATCAAATGGGAGCATAAAACCGTTTCTGGAAAAATTTTCAATCACCACCGAAAGTGTCTGTCAGTAAAAAAAACACGTGCTTTGTTTGCAAAGCAAAGCCTAATTTTACACATCGCGTGCTTTTGTCTGTTATTCTTGCTTGTGAACATCATTTTATTGATGTTCTTCACTAAAAAGCAGGTGTATCATCAACAGTATCACAAAATCGCAAAGAATGAACATTTTTGTTGTGATCCGACCGGTGTCTGTAGACTGAATCACACGTTCGGCAAACTTCGTTTTTAACGGAAATAACTGAGCCTTTAATCGGAAACGACGTTTCAACCGCTTCATATCGTCTGCAGGAAGAAAAAGAGGAATGCGATACCCAGTGAGTAAAACATTTAATCGTTTTTAGTGCCTTTTGATCAAGTTTTGTTGCGTCTGTCAGCAACGTTCGTCAACCCAACGTTCGGCACAGCGACGCACGCATACGGATTTGCAGCGTTTGCATTCGGAAAGTGAGGGATTTGTGAGTTCGTTTGCATAATTTCAATCGCTAGTAGGTTTTCCCTTCGTCTCCCATTCTTGTGTGTACATGTTATTGGCATTTCATCCCAGCGAAGCTGGAGGTATCCTGTGAACGCTATACTGTAATCGACTTGAGAAATGTGCATACCGAATAATACATGATAAAGAAGGATTCTTTGTGCCCGGCTACGTGCTACAGGTGGAGATGGAAGTTCACCAAAAATTGGGACCATACTAACAAAAATACGGTGGGTGCAATAGTCGCCCCCATTTTTTCAGCAAACGCCACCCAAAGCCGTTTTGGACGGGTAGAAATTCCGTAGTTTCCAAGTCTATGGATAAAGCTCGCGTAAGAAGAATACGTCACGGTCGAAAGTCTTTGACGTCAATTAATGCATCATGACGTCATGCCTCCCTGACGTCTTTCTCTCTCGCGCAGTGTGTGTGTTTGTGTTCATTTTGTGCACATGTGTTAGTGTTACTGTTTGTGTGTGTGTGTGTGTGTGTGTGTGTGTGTGTGTGTGTGTGTGTGTGTGTGTGTGTGTGTGTGTGTGTGTGCACGCGTGCGTGAGTCTGTACTCGTATGTGTGTGTGTCAGTGTGTGTGTGTGTGTTTATGTGTGTGTGTCAGTGTGTGTGTGTGTGTGTGCGCACGCGTGCATGAGTCTGTACTCGTGTGTGTGTAAATGTGTGTGTGGGTATAAGTGTATGTGTGTGCGTGTATGTGTGTTTGTTTGTAAAGGTGTGTATGTCCGTCTGTCCATAATGCGTATGGGTGTGTGTTTTGTGTGTATGAAGTTTTTTGTGAGAGTGAGTGAGTGCGTGTTAGTGAGTGTGTGCATGTGTGTGTGTGTGACTTGGGGGGTGTGTGTGTGTGTGTGTGTGTGTGTGTGTGTGTGTGTGGGTGTGTGTGTGTGTTTGAGAGAGAGAGAGTGTGTGAATGTGTGTGTGCATGAGTTTGTGTGTATGTTTGTGTGTGTATGAGTGTGTATCTGTGTTTGTTTGTAAAGGTGTGTGTGTCCGACTGTCTATGTGCGTATTTGTTTGTGCGTATGTACAGTGTGTGTGTGTGTGTGTGTGTGTGTGTGTGTGTGTGTGTGTGTGTGTGTCTGTTTGTATAAGAGAGAAAGAGAGAGAGAAAGAGAGAGAGAGTGGGTGGGTGTGTGTATGTGTGTGTGTGCGTAAGTGTATGTGTGTGTGTATGTGTGTTTGTTTGTAAAGGTGTTTATGTCCGTCTGTCTATATGTGCGTATGGGGGTGTGTTTTGTGTGTATGAAGTGTGTGTGAGAGAGTGAGTGAGTGAGTGTGTATGTGTGTACGTGTGTGACTTGGGGTGTGTGTGTGTGTGAGTGCGTGTGTGTGTGTGTGTGTGTGTGTGTGTGTGTGTGTGTGTGTGTGTGTGTGTGTGTGTTCGTGTGTGTGTGTGTGTTTGAGAGAGAAAGAGAGAGAGTAAGAGAGAGGTTTGTCTTTCGCTGGGGTATGCAGTGCCTTGGCGTTGCACATCTACTTAATTGTGTAAATTGAAAGTTTGTGAGTAACAGTAGTAAAATCTGTCGAACGTTGGCAACGCTGACAGACGGAAATATCGAACGTTGCCTTCAATGACAGACTGGCTTGGCGATCGTACTTTCGATTCGTAGGAACACAATATATAGAGACAACAATGTGCGCTGGTTACCACAACGGTCATGAACCGGTGTAACACAAAATTTTTACTCCACGAAAAATTGACTCGGACGGAGTAAACTTCCAGTAAAAATCTTGTACGAAAAAAGAACTCACAAGGAACTAAATTTTTACTCCCCAAATATTTACTCCCAGTAAACATCTCGTACGAGAAACTTAGGGCCTACTCCTTCGTTTATAATTCGCGCAATATCCCATTTACGTGCAATCCCGTTTTGCCGCCGTCCCATTTTGGCGACATTTAACAAGCCAAGCGTCATTTTACTCCCGCATCCCATTTTGGCGCAATCCCGTTTCGCCGCTATCCCATTTTTTTGAATTTTTTTTTTCTTTTTACATTTAGTCAAGTTTTGACTACAGTGGAGTCCAGCTATAACGAACCTGGGTATAACGAAATCCCGCTTTTAACGAACTGCCATTGATTTCCCGGCAGACAGCCTTCTATTTCTTACTTGTTACTTTCCGACTACAACGAACCTTTTGAACTCATTTGCATAACGAACCCCTCTTATAACAAACACGTTTTCATCGCCCCAGAGCCGTTTTGTCTCTAAAAGTCACAAGGCTACAACGAACTGATGTCAATAATTGTCTCCAAAGACAAAAATACACAAACACAAGTGCACATCGCGTGATGAGCGAACTCTGAACAAACCGCGGGAGGTGCACGGAACAGCCACAGCCACTGTGTTTTCACTATTCCAATCAGCTGCTAAGCTATGACTGTGCTCAGTACACACCAGTACACATCGGGCACAAACACGTTTTCATCGCCCCAGAGCCGCTTTGTCTCTAAAAGTCACAAGGCTACAACGATCTGCGATCTGCGTGTGCGGCGAGATCACAGGGCAGCTGGGTGGCCTTGTTTATAGACACTCAGCGACCTTCTTCCCAGGGGTCATTGACCTAGTTTTAGCTATGAGAGGTGGTTCTCCTTTCATATATGGCTGGGGGAAGGGAGAGAGAGAGAGGGGGGTAGCTGGCTAAACTCAGTGGGGTGTCTGGTGTCACTGTCAGCAGGAAGATCATTGGAGAGAAATAGAGAGGTGCACTCTTCCACACAGTTTCCAAGCATAAGTTGTCACGGCTTTAGGGTAGGCAGCGAGGGAGAGTGAGAGCGGTGTTGTGTTTAGTGTATTTCCGACTGAAGAGTGAAAAGTCACTGCCACAAGATCGGCATGCAGTCAATAAAGCCAGACAAAAAGAAAATAAATAACTTGATTATGACATGCAGCTCTATGCTGCTTTTTATTCAAACTGGTTTTCAAGGTTATTCTCGCAAAGCATCTGCACATGTGCCTCTGTGCTGTGTTTGTGTGGCTGCTTTCGTATGTCAGTGCATGGTGAGTGCGGTCACTGCCTTGAGGATTTATTTTATCTCTTCTTTTCAACACCATTCATACAAATCATTTTTTACAGAACGTTTAAAGAAATATTAGGAGTTTGTTGTTATTGTTTAGTAGCCACAAGAAGTGGTTAGCATAGACTCAATCCTGTTGTTTGTGTGTCTCTGTGTGAGTGTATGGGGGAGGGGGTGGTGTGGTCACCCCTCTCGTGAGGTTGAAAACTCTACAGCGAATTACTGATATAACGAACTAAAATGCATCTCCCTTGAGATTCGTTGTACCCGGACTCCACTGTAAATGTTTAACATAGAGGGGGAATCGAGACGAGGGTCGTGGTGTATGTGTGTCTGTGTGTGTGTGTGTGAGTGTGTGTGTGTGTGTGTGTGCGTGTGTGTGTGTAGAGCGATTGAGAGTAAACTACTGGACCGATCTTTATGAAATTTGACATGAGAGTTACTGGGTATGATATCCCCGGACGTTTTTTTCAGTTTTTCGATAAATGTCTTTCATGACGTCATATCCGGCTTTTTTTTTAAAAGTTGAGGCGGCACTGTCACACCCTCATTTTTCAATCAAATTGATTGAAATTTTGGCCAAGCAATCTTCGACAAAGGCCGGACTTCGGTATTGCATTTCAGCTTGGTGGCGTAAATATTAGTTTATGACTTTGGTCATTAAAAATCTGAAAATTGTAATTAAAATTATTTTTTTATAAAACGATCTAAATGTACGTTCATCTTATTCTTCATCATTTTCTGATTCCAAAAACATATAAATATGTTATATTCGGATTAAAAACAAGGTCTGAAAATTAAAAATATAAAAATTATTATCAAAATCAATGGACGTCTACCCACGACACGCCACTGGATGCCGCGTGGTGCCAGTCGTGAAAACCAGGTTCTTTGTCCTACAGTGAGACATTCAAGTTGGGGACTTTGTGACCGCTGACTTTGTCAGCATGGATGGAAAGGTGGAGAGATACAGGGCGGTGATCATCCCCAAGTCAACCCATTTCCCCGATGGGCCAGATCGAGAGGAGATCTGTGTGAAGTGTTTGCGCGCAAAAGACAATGGGAGATACTATGTCTTTCCTAATGTTGATGACATTTCATGCTTGCCAATGGCTCAGATAAAAAAAAATCCCACCAACGAACCATGAACAACAGGGGGGATTACTATTTTGACATGTGACCAAGCCTCATTTGAGCGTTCACAGTGTTACCTGAGAATAGCACACCCCCTTGAATTGGGACCAAAGAAAAAGCGTTGTATATATGCATTTTTGAATGCTTTTCTAAAGTCATAAGTTCATTTGTGAAAAAAATAAATTTTTAGGGATTGTTTTGCTGAATGCATGCAGTTAAGAAATTGACCCCGTTTTCAAATTTAGGGGGTAGGGTTGCCCCATAGCCCACGTATGTCTGTGTGACTGTGTCAAATATCAATCTACTTTGCGTACAAACTGTATAGATGTTTGTTTTTCGATTTTAGAATGATTTCTTAAGCTGGTTAGAACTTCTGAGGTCTACAGGAAACGATAAAGATAAAAAATGTACAAAATATAAGTAGCGTCCTTCATCTTACCATTGTTCTGATCAATACTGTCCCTTTATTTGCAAGTTAACCATTTTTATTAATGTGTTCAAGGAGTATGTTAAAATTATTATCAATGGTTGCTTTAAACAGCACCTTTGGGCAGTTATTATGCACTGAAGTTGTAAAAGCATGTTTTGGGGGTTTTAGGATATAGCGTCTTGGAACGCCAATCATCTTGGAAATACGAATGTTCATATAATTTTTTTTACTGTTTTGGATAGATAAAAAGTTGAACTCTTGGTGCAAACTGTTTTTTGGCCCCTGTTTGACTATTTATTATTTTGGAATATTGTATCACTGCAATCCTCAATATCATGAAACGTGCCATATGGGTTTCTCATGTGACCAATTAAATAATGAGCACCTTGTATTTTGTTGTGTTTGAATGTACTGATTGTACCTTGAACAAAACTGCTTAATTATCATTCTGCTCTCATTCTTTCTCTCAATCCTCCCTCTCCCTCTCAAAGCATAAATGGTGAATGCCTACTAACTGCTGAAAAGAACTTTCCCTCTTCCAAAAGTCTGTCAAGTGTAGAAAGACAAGCTTACCTTGTCGTACGGTAATTTCACGTCTTCCATCCGTCCTTTCAGAAATGTGATCTGCTTGTCCAGGCCATTTTCTCTGTGAGAGCAAAATAACACCAAAGGTTCATACTTTCATTCTAATTAAATCATAGCCAAACTTGAAAAATGCACAAAATACTTTCCTTGTACCATAACGTTTGTAACTGGCATGGAGTATTTTACATCAAGTTTTTCCCTCTAATACTAATAGCTTAGTTGCTTTGTAAGCATCTAAAGCAGAATCTTGAAGAGCACTCAAGACAAATATTACGTGCCAGATAATAGACCAGAAATAACTCTGTTGGGTTTGCATGGGTAGTGAAAGAGTGAGAACCCTTGCTTTTAAAAAGACAAACATTGCACAGGCCAATCACTAGCGACAGGTGTGTCTGAAACACGTTGACAAGGAGCACGTGTGCATGTATTTGTCCCTGAAAAAGCAAGGGCATTTACTCTTTCACATCATTTCTCAGAGTCAACTTTGTGTGCAGACTCTCCTCGGTGTCCGAACACCCCCCCGTGTGTACACGCAAGCACAAGACCAAGTGTGCACGAAAAAGATCCTGTAATGCATGTCAGAGTTCGGTGGGTTATAGAAACACAAAAATACCCAGCATGCTTCCTCCGAAAGCGGCGTATGGCTGCCTAAATGGCGGGGTAAAAACGGTCATACACGTAAAAGCCATGGGAGTTTCAGCCCATGAACGAACAAACAAACAACCCACACAAGCCCGACAAGAGTCATTTTCGAACATTGTCTAACATTGTCTATTTCCTCCAAGAAGTTTCTGAGAACTATTCCTCCCTCTAACCTGGCAATATCCATGGCTCTGTAGATGATTTCTGATTGGTCCACGCTAATCACATGTTTAGCTCCAGCCTTTGCTGCAAACATGGACAGGATTCCTGTCCCACAGCCAATGTCAAGGACGATTTTGTCTCTGAACACCTCCGGGTTACCAAAGATAAAATCTCGGTAACTTTCACTGCGTACCTTGTCCTGTGGACAAAAGTAAGACTATGACAATTTGCTAGAAAAACATGGCTGATTTTAGACCTTGTCTCAAAGATACAAAAGCGTCATCAAAAGATCTAGTCTAAATCATACCTTCCATCAAAGAGGAAACAACTCAACAACAACAGCAACCAATACACACACACACACTAGCCTAATGATGCACATCAACATACAATACACACACACTAGCCCAATGATGCACATCAACATACAATACACACACACTAGCCTAATGATGCACATCAACATACAAAACACACACAGGCAAACTCATCTACACACATGCACGCACGTGCACGCATACACACACACACTTGCACACGCTACATGAGTTTGGTGTCCTAAGAATGGAGAAATCGGATATCTCTCTCACATCCACCCTCTCCCTCTTTCTCTCCCGGCGCACACCTGCAACATCTCAGCATGAATGGTGAAGTCAGCGTATGACGAGAAGTAAGCTTCATCCTCCGTGAGCGAGAGACGCTGAATTGCTCCCACAGAAGATTCACAGAAGTCATCACCGTCATGGTTGTTGCTATGACTACCCCACGCCGGACCATCAGCCCCTATCAGACGTTGTGCCTTATCCCTGCAAGCAGACAGATCATCACAAATTGATTTTTTATGAAAACTTATTCAGAAAGAAATACCCACAAACTGTTTCCAGTTGTTGAGATCTTCACTTAATCTGTACAGAGGTACCTGTGATGTAAGGCCCCTCTAATAAGAGCATCCACCCCTTTCAAAGGACACCTTCTGTTATCCCGTTGTTTGTTATCTCCACCAAAGTATACCTGTCATGATCGACAGGCCACCTGCAACGTAGGGACATTTTCTGCTGGTCCCAAGGGTAACAGGTATCACTGTACATCACACTCACTGCAAATTCACAAGGTAAAATGTGGCGAACACAGTCTGCATGCATTTCAAAATGAAGCTGACGATGCACACATACGTCAGGAGTCTTTGTATACCCCCTTAAGTGTGCACACTGTGTGGGCCGCAGTCCCTGTAAGGAAATGTTAATGTTGCTTCAATACTGCCATGAGGCGGCCTGCCTCTTTAAGCAAGAAAACATAGTGCTGCTCATTCCTTTTACACAACCACAAGCTTTACAGTGGAACCCCCCATTTAAGACTCCCTCCCTTTTAAGACCCTGTTTTCTCACACTTTCTGTTCATAAACCTCTACAAACTTAATCCTTTTCTCAGATTTTTGGAGTACTTAAAAAGAGGGGTACCGGAGGATGTTGACCATCTCCTGGGATCCATCTCCAGTTGTTTCACTGACATCAAGAACTGGATGACTGAGAACAAGTTGAAGCTGAACAGTGAGAAGACGGAGGCCCTTCTCGTTGGAACATGACAGAAGATTGCTTCCCTCACTGTGACCGACCTCCAGCTGGATGACGCGACTGTTCCATTCTCCCCTGCTAGCTGTCAAGAGCCTTGGCATCTTTCTCGACTCCACTCTCTCCATGCAGACACACATCTCCTTCATCATCAAGACCTGCTTTTTCCACCTACGACGCATCGCCTCCATCCGTCGCTACCTCACCCACGACGCCTGTGTCAAGCTGGTTGTCTCCCTCATCTTCAGTCGTCTGGACTACTGCAACTCCCTTCTGGCTGGCCTCCCCGCCTCATCCATTCATGGCCTACAACGAGTCCAGAACGCTGTTGCCAGGCTGACGTTGAGGAAGACGAAGCGAGACCACATCACCCCCCTACTTCGCTCCTTGCACTGGCTCCCTGTCAACACCCGAATCTCCTACAAACTGTCCACTCTGGTCTACAAGTGTCTCAACGAATCTGCTCCTTCAATCCTCCCTGGACCTGTACACCCAGCCCTCCGACCGTCCCCTTCGTTCTGCTGCTGACCCACTCCGCCTTCACATCCCTCGCTCGAAACTCGCATCTGCTGGTCAGCGTGCATTTCCCTCCGCAGGCCCCTCCGTCTGGAACTCCCTGCCGCTTGAGCTTCGCCAGAGCCCCTCTCTTGACGCGTTCAAGAGTAGGTTGAAGACTCAGTTCTTCCCGTAGCTGGCTGCGACTTTCATGTTCGACGTGATGTGTTGTGCCCCAAAAGACATTCTTGTGCTGTGCTCTGTGAGAGGTGTTTTCTTTGAGTTTAATATTATTTTGTTTGGACCTAGCTATTGATGTGTACATTGTTGTTAAACAGTTGTTTGTTGTATGTTTATCAGGGTTTGCTAGTGTGTGATAGGGTTCGTGTCCGTCTGTAGATGTTAGTTTCTTTGTTAGTCCTGTGTTGACAACTCTTCGACAAGCGCTTAGAACTGTACCCACGGAATACGCGCTATATAAGCTTCATATTGATTGATTGATTGTATAAGAAAAATAAGCAAGTGTTCCGCACCTCATCTGGTTTAAGTCGCTGACTGCCCTGTCAAGGTTGGCCTCCAGAGCGGTGGCTCTGCTCTCTGCTTCGTACAGACGTTGCACCATGTATGCCTGCAGTTCCTCGGGCTTGAGTCCAGCGGCTTCTGGGCTCATGACAGCAGCAGCACCCGCTGTGCTGGGGGTTGCAGCAGGAAAGCCAGCCATTTCTGGCACTTCCCCAACTGAGCAGTCTTCTGATTCTATGTCTGAAAAACGTTTCAAATATTGAAATTCTTCAGTTATATATATATAAAGTACACATGTATTATGACCTATAGTCCTACAAAGAATAAGCTGCTTGCCAACAACATTAAAAAAAAAAGGCAGAAGATTACGTCAAAAAGAATTAAAAGAAAAAAACATTACAATGAGGAACACACATACATACATATACATGTATCACACACTCTCTCTCTCTCTCCCCCCCTCTCTCTCTCTCTCTCTCTCTCTCTCTCTCTCTCTCTCTCTCTCTCTCTCTCTCTCTCTCTCTCTCTCTCTCTCTCTCTCTCTCTCTCTCTCTCTCTCTCAAAATCCACATTTAAGAAAAATATACAGTATCTGACCAATTTGTTAATATGCTTTCCAATTCGTTTGTCCATTTGTGTTTGTCATTTCCAAGGTATTCCCTCTTAAAGACTCAAGTTCAAAACTGAATTTTGCTCGTACCATACTGCAGCAATAAATCCTCTGGGTCTGCTGGCATCATAAATCTGTCGTCCTCCCAAGGTGCCGGATCATTGCTGGGTTGTAAACTGCGAAGTGAGTCAGCTGTTGGGTGCTTAATCAAACAAAAAGAATCGTGAATCTCTGAACTAAAAATCATTTTTCTACGAGAAGCATTGGGATCAGCACAGCAAACAACCCAGCAACCAAATCAACCCTATCACAAAACCCTTTCTTACAATTATTTTTCAAAGGCTTATTTTAATAGTTCTCAATCCTTTTGGACAAAAGCTTCCATAGGGCTGCAGCAGTTCTGCTGTCAGGTTGCCTCAGGAAAAGAACACGGTGGTAGTGCTGCTAAGAGTAATGTTAATTTTGTTATGTATTTGTGCACTGACTAATGTATAATTCAGCTAGAGAATAGAAATTTTAATGATCAGGCCAAACAAATAAAATGTTTGTTAGTGATGAAAAGGTGCATGTACATTTTTCTTGACCAAAAATTGTGCGAGCTCTGTCTCCTGGATGTCAGAGAACAGAAACCAGACTTGTCATTTTTATTTATTAAAAGTTCTGGGATCGAGGAAAAATAGGGTCGGTCAGGGAATTGGAAACATTGAATTAATTTGTTTGTTCTTGGCCTCAGCCAACAGGACTTAAACTTATCTGCAGTATTATTGAATGAACCTTACCTGCGTTCTGATGAAGTTGATCATTTTGATGTACCCAACACAGTCCACTGACCATCGGCCACAGAAGGAGGGAATGTTGAAGGAATGGTCACTGCCACAGTGAGCAAACACTTCTTTTGCCGAGTTTAAGATTCTGTCGCAGAACAAGCACTTGACCGGTCCAAGAAGCAAGTCATCGTTTCCATCGCCAATGTCATCATCATCATCCTCGTCCCATCCCATTCCTGTCACAACCACATCTTCTTCCTCCTCCATATCAGCATCAACAAGATCCGGAACATCCATTTCACCTAAAATGAACATAAAGTGAGAATTTGAAAAAAAGCAGCACCAAGTCTAAAGAGACTTTCATTTAGGTGTGCGAATAACATACCTAAACATATGAACATTATATAACTAAAATATAAGTACCAGTCTCGAATATTTATCTTCTTAACTTTGTCAAGTATTTTAGTCAAACTTTACAAGCACAACATTTATGGGAGTTTCTCCTTTCCTGTGTCCAGTTCACATTGTAACAGTTAACACACACAACACAGCGTGCACACACACACACACACACACACACACACACTCAAACACACAGTGACACACACACACTGGACGGACGGCAGTGTAATGCAGAAAACATATGTTGTCTTTCGTGCAAAAACATGTATAGAATGTCGAATGGCTACTTTTCCGTCTCATGACAAAATCTGCCTGCATTTCAGCTTGGGAATATCGAGCTTGACAATAAGTGCAAAAACACGTGTGCTACCTGACGCCATTTTTCAGAAGGTCAACACAAACACTTCCGGGTTATCATTCGGACTTCCTATTTTTCAGCATATTATAAATCCTCTGCATATAATCCTTATGTTGTTTTCATCTAAATGTAATTCCATAAATATGATCCTCCAGCACTTTACCTCAATCATATATTGATAAAAACTATCATAATAAGGCAAGGTCACTGACCTTTCGCTGTGAATATTTATGAAGGTGAAGGTCATTGTAGCAGAAGTCCATACACACAGGTGGGTTGGGCATTTGTGTTAGTTTCATCTAGTTACTGATTAGTATCACGCTCTTACTTATCATATTTTTATTCATTCTCGTGTGTCCGCTTTTCCTTGCATGTTTGTTTCTGTCGACGTGACCTGCCTCAGACCAATATTGCAGTAACACAAACAGAAACATCAGAGGCTGTGTTTTGCGCACGCTGCAAGAAGAGTATGTATACATGTCTCTGGTGTGATGTTGTCATCAATAATAATAATATTGATTTTGGGGAAAGACACTTTGAATGCTTCTGACTTGAAATTGAACTTGAACTGACACAATTCTAAAGTGGGAGATAGCCTGAAATGCTGAAGCGGAAAGTGTTCAATATTTTGCTGGTATCTTTCCCTATGTTAAAGGTGTACAGGGGTGTCGTTTGGGTCGGCCCATCGCCGATTTTTGTGTGCTTTGGCCGAAACTTTCATGTCCCTATCGGCCAAATGTCCGAAGAGTATTCGCCTGAATCGGCCAATGTTTGTCCAGTTGTTTTTATTGGTCAGGCTTTGATTACTAAAACTGCTGCCGATGTAAAATTAAGTCAACTGACTGACGTTTATTTTCTTCGCGAATACCAAAAACGAAACATCAATGTTTTGAACGGAAGCCATTGACGAAAATATAGATGCCAGAGTGAAACGTGACTTGGACAAGGGAAACCACACTCTTAGCGTTTGCGTCCGCCAGTTTGCGATAGTTTATCAGTCAGTCAGTGCTTTCGATTTGGATTTGAACATCATGTCGCAACCAAAAAATAAAAAAATAAAAATTGGCCAAGGTTTGCTACCCTTCGCCAAGGTAAGTGATTCCGGACAAAATGACAGCAACGGGACCGGGAATGTGGACAGTGTCAGTGTGAGTGGTAGTAAGCTTAGACTTAGTGTTTTCGAGTCGATCGAAGCAAACGACATAGCAGACGATAGTCACCGCGAATCGAAATCTGCTGAGCCAGAGAATGAAAAGCGTCCTCCAAATCGTGGTTTTCAAGCATAATGGCTTACCCTACACAGTCTTTTATTGGTGTTTTACCAGTTGTGTTTCCCAAGGCTTGTCAAGATTTGCACAAGATTCAAAGAGTTTTAAAAAGTAAATTTTAAGGGGCTTATTGTCCGTCAGGTCTTAATTGCCTATATTGGACATGAATTGGTTTATACGATTCGAGTTTTACGCCCTTACGGCTTTTGATGTACATGTGTGTTTAGGTGGTATCAGCCATCTGCACTTATGGTAGAATGACCAAGATCTTTAACGTGCCATTGTGGTGACACGGGGGGTGGGAGATGGATACCGTCTCTGGGTCTGCACATAAAGTTGACCCGTGTCCGTCCCGGCCCGGATTCAAACCAGCGACCTTTTGATCAGAAGAGTTTTACTTTCAAGAACTTAAAGTTAAAGGTTTGAAAAAGTTTCAGAGAACTGGTGTCTGTTTTAGTTAAATCAGCAAAGCTGATTGTTTCAGATGCAGTATGGAACATATAATCCAGGGGCGGATTAGGGGGGGGGGGGGAGGGGGGTTTGTTACAGGGGTTCCTGACCCCTCCCCCCCCCCCCCCCAAAAAAAAAGATTTTTGTTTTTTGTTTTTTTCTGTCTGTAAAGCCGGGAGTTATTTGTTTAACTGTGACAGTATGAGACATGTCTTCCTTCTAACCATACTATATGACGTTGGGAGCAGATATCAGTGAAGATAATAAATTGCCATTATTTAATACTAACGTTAAAAGAAATAATGAGTGGCTGCTGACACCAGTTGATCATGTTTAGAATCAAGGATAAGCCACAAATATAAAATAGCTAAAAGTCTTCAGCTTCAGGACTCTGGACCCCAGGTTGCAGTCCCCCCCCCCCCCCCCCCCCCCCCCCGGCTTAACAGCTCCGCCCCTGTAATCTGTGTTCCTAAGACAATGATTGTATGCATTGGTGTTCCCCTCTTCAGACTTGTGCTTCAATGTTGCGGTGTTTGGATGAGCCAACATATAAGCCGAACATTTTCCAAGATGTCCTAAAGCTTTCTGACAAATGTCCCAACATGAAAATGTCTAGCAACACCCCTGTGTGTACACATTTTAACTACCGTATTTTCCGGGTTACAAGGCGCTACAGCGCATATGGCGCACGCCTTCTTTTTAAACAAATTGTAATCCAGTCACCCATTGGGCGCAGGGGGCCGATAGGGCCAAAATTGAAAAAGTATACCGGTAACAAACGGTAAGAATGAAAATAAGCGGCACATCAAAGGAAGAATACAGAGTGGAAATATGTGTGCTCTGTATGCGGCGAGATCAAAGGCAGGTCCATTGTGATAGCTGGGTTGCCTTGTCTATATAGACACTGACCTTCTTCCCAGGGGTCAGTGACGGATCAGGGGTCAAACTCAAAAAGTCGGCCTTATGACCCGGAAAAGGATGTAATAGGATGCATAATTGACCCAAAAGAAGGAATTCAAGACACTGGAAGGGGAGGGAAGGCTGACTAAAAACCTGTCAAAGTAACTAATGCATGACCCTATTCCGTATTGATATATGTTGATAGGCAACATCACTCCCACCATTCTCTTAATGCAGGCATATAAAAACAGAGGAATTCAAAAAAAGATTATACGCGCAGGGTATGGGGGAGGGGGGGGGGGGGGGGAGGAGGCAATTAAGTAAGGTCTTAGGGCAATGTCCCTATAGCAGGGAGCCAGGGTACAAATTAAGCCCTCTGTAGCCAAAAGCAAAAGGGATGTATATAGTGCATTTATACATTTTCAGAACCTTACATGCAAATTTTAATGTACTGTTATACATACATGTGAGCTTGTATGTGGGTCCCTGACACAGGAAAGAGTTGTAAATAAAGCATTCAAATCCAAAAAAATGTCAAGTTTCATTTCGGAGAGGAGCATGCCAAGAAATTGTCATAGGTTGGGTTTTTGTTGTGTTTTGTTTACAATTAAAGGTCACATAAACTAACCTTTCTTGATTCCCCTGAACGTTTTCACTGTGTGTCAGCAGGATGCCTTGGAGCGGGGTGGTGGATGGCAGCCTGTGGAACATCAGCGTCACCACCAAGAACAAGGAATGCGTCATCACCGCTGAGGAGTACCAGCCGCCTGTGGACAACCATGATCTCAAGCTTCTGCGACAGGTGCAGGTGTCTGGAGACATCATCCAGGGGAGGGTACTGTCATGGCCCAAAGCTATCTGTCGTCAAGGCAACATCCTGGTGTCGCAGTTCGTCACCCACAAGAACCCTTACATTCAGTTTCTAGTCATAGACCTGGTGAAAGAAACATGCTTTGCTTTCTGCGACACGGTGCGTCATTTCCGTCGTTCCTACGCTCTGATGGGGTCGGTGGAGTGCTGTCTCAGTCCAGACCTGCACATGATGTTGTTGAGATTGCCGCGGGTGGTCGCTCGAGCGCACACAGCTTCCTTGGCTTTGGTGGCAAGGGCTCGCTGCCCCACCAGACCCATGGGAGTTGTGGATAACCCGGTTGATGTCACAGATCGATTTCGCTTCCAAGACCGGAAACTGTGCATGCTGCTGTTTGACCCTCGCTTTCCACGAAGGCTTGTGAGCATGCAGGTGTCGGAATTCTGCACAAAATGTCTCGTGCTTTCCAGGGACCAGGAAACAGAAACAACCATTCTCAAGAAGTCACTGCTTCTGGGGCAACTTAGCGCTAGTCAGATCTCAGTGGCGGAAAACTCGCTGAGCCATGATGACTTTAACGAGGACAGCGATGATAGCGACGATGCGTACGACCCTCTACTGGTGTTCAAGACAGTTTCGTGCAAAGCGGAGTACAGTCGCAATGCGGATCGCATTGTTCTGTGCTGTTTTGTGGAGGACTCTCTGCATGGGGGAATGTACGCTCGCGTGTTTGTCTTTGACGCGGACAACTTTTCATGCATAGCGAAGTATTTCCAGAGCCTTGACCCCGGGGATCCCTCGGAGGCAGTCAGTGTGTTCCAGATTGTGTTCTCCCCTTGCGATACGCGCGTGCATGTGATGCTGCCTAGCAGCGACCAGGCTCAGCTTCTCTGCTCCATAGACATCAGGAATCCCGTGTCTTTGAGAAACTTTTGCCGTTCCTGTATCCTTAGCAGCATGTCTGATGCTCGAGATGTCGCTGCTTTGCCTCTGCCTCCGTCTCTGAAAAAATACTTGCAGTTTCGCCTCAACAAGTATGTTGAGAAAGTGTCCGAGTCGGAGGAGAATTGAAGCAGTCATCTGCTTGGTGTATTCTGTAGCATGTTTTAGTGCAGGGTTGATCTGAGAACTGAGCTCTGAGTAATGGCGCCAAGTTGAGCTGAAGGGGTTAAGGGCAGGTGGGCCAGTGCAAAATTGACCAAATCGTTCAAAACACTGTTTTGGGTATTTTAGCAGATTATGTTTCCATAACATACCTATCATCCATGTGTGTCGGTGTTTTTGTCAAAAGTGTCCTATTTATCTGTCAATAAAGACAAAATGTGAACATGTGTGGCATTGATTGTCTTCTGTAGTCGATATTCCCCCGCCAAAAAATGTCTCATTTCAAAGGCTAGTTACGGCTTTGTCCTCAGCAAAACAGTGCATTCACGACATACGAAACTGCGCAGCAGCTCTTGACCTATAACATGACATCAGTGTTTTGATGAATGTTCCATTCACTCAGCCACTTGTCCGTTGCAAAGGCAGCAATCGTAATCGAACGGAAATGTCCTTATTTGGAAGGTACTCGACATCCATTGGTTCGTGTCATAAACCGAAATCGGGAACCAGTTTACTTTGTGAGTGCGCATGCTCAGCTTACGAATTTTGCATACGGAAACTACCGAAGAGACTCTCGGCCATGACGGGAACACCCGAAGTTCACTCGGTTTTACAACATCCTGGTTACACATCAAACGATCGGTGACAACCGAAAGCGAATTTTTCCTTGAGAAACAACCTTTGATACGATAACAATCGGCTCGAAATAAGAAAGAGGACAATGTCTTTATTGGTTCGGTTAGCAACAACAAGTAGTTCCGCTGGTACTAGGCCAAAGTTTGGATTCTGTCGGTGTTTCCGATACAGAGGAAAGCTTTGATCTCCACGCAGATCCACAGGTCGCCATTTCCGAACACGCCATGCAGCACACTTTTTACGTCTCGGCACTGGCTTGCTTTGCGCTGAATTTGAGTCAGTTTCTGTGCAGTATCTCCTCGACAAGCAAGTTGAGCATTTGCTACGCAAAAAAACAAAAACAGGAGAAAGTATCCAACATCAGTCAGATTATCGGTAATGTTTGCTGGGCCTGCCATTTCCCGAACGAAACTGGATCAGCAACTGTTCGTATCAATCTGCGCTTTCGTAAATTCCGTCACTGTCTTGACGAACTGTGTCATTTTCTTCACCGCGATACACAGTTCATTGCGAAGAGCTTCCTCAGTAAATCGTTCAGATTCCACGTACGATTTGTTGTCAAAAAACAACTCAAACGAAAGTTTCAAACTCATCATCCTCCATCTTGCTTGTCGAAGCACCAAAGTTCTGTATCAATGTAAAAACAAAAGCAGAAAACTTCGAGGAAACCAACAAATCGACGAGATAACGGAAGGAAATAAGTCTCGTTCTGGCTCAAGTAAGTTACCGTTAAAAATACCGTTATTCTCGCATGCAAATACAAACGAGAATCGGTTCATTGATACACGTTTAGCGCTGGGGCAGTATCCCCATGCTGGTTGACAGAGGGAAAGAAGGGATGGACGCATAAATTCTCTGCTGGCGTGCTAAAGGCTAAGTAGTTTGCAATTCAAATAAACTAAGCTGTTCATTCATAACACAGTTTTGTCCTTGTGTGTCTGTTTCAATAGTGTTTCTGTGGTGTTCAATCTTCAATGTCGTTTTTCTCAGTTCAGCCATTTTGCCTACGGTTACGTCTTGGGTTACGCGATTTCTCTGGCTGTAATTTAGCTAGAGCAATATTTTCTTTTGTAGTTTGTGCAGAATATAACATTCTGGGGGATTACGAAGGGATTTTGCTGAAATTTTATTATAGTCATATCCAGATTATTTCAAAAAATAATTTCGCAAGCGTTACCCTAAAGTTTGACAGTTGTAACAAAGAAGTGTTCCTAACTCCAAATATAAATATAATAAACAAGATCTGCTTCGTAATCCCCTAGAGCATACCCAGAAGGATAAAATAAAACAATAATTAGAAGTGTGACAATCACATCTGATGAAAATCCGTGTATCTCCTGTACTCCACTTTTGTCTGTATTTTGACTGTTTTTGTCGCGTAAAACAAAAACCAGCAACCGAAAATACAAAAAGTGACTATTCTTTGTCATCATTTGTTCATTTCTTTCATAAAATAACATTCAGACACAATAAAACATTGAAAATTAAAAAAAAGGTAGTGCACTGGCCCACCTCCCCAAAAGTCGACCAAAAGTGGGGGATTCCCTGTTAGGTGGATTTGCTGTAGTAGGCGTTTTCCCTGTTTACAGGCAATCTCCCTGGGTGGATTACCTGTAGGTAATCTCGCGCCAATCGCGTGACTGCCGTTAACCGATTTGAATTACCTTAGCGTTACTTCCCCTTCCAAAATGGCGGTTCGACAGGAAAAATCTTTTAAATAATTCCTGAAATCGTGTGCGGCATTCAACTAAGCAAACATGCTTCATCGCTGGTACTCTCGTTGATTGAATTGCTTTCACTTTCACTCTCGTAAACTTGAAGTAATTCCATGGCATCAAACGGAAGTGAAATGACTATCGAACGCTTTGCAGCATGTCGTTATTGCAAGTAATTTATTTTAGCTGCGTTTTCTTTCATTTAGTTATCGATTTAAAACTTTTTTTTCCATAAAAATTGCAAAACGGAATGATATTTCCAAGAAATACCGATGTCGTTAGGCATCACGTGACTTTCAGCGAGATCGGCGAAACGCTACAGGAAATCCACCCAGGGGGATTCCCCGTCTACAGGAAAAACGCTTGCAGGAAATCCACCAACAGGGAATCCCCCACTTTTGGTCGACATAGACCCCTTCTGCTCAAGTTGTGGTTGTGAGCTGAACAGGTGAAACAGCGGTGGCTGATGTAAAAATTTGAATTTTAGCCCCTGACAGCAAAGCAATTGGGGCATGTTCCCAGGCGTTATTCCGACTTTAGATGAGATATACCCATTTGTATGCGTGTTTAGGTGTAACCAGCCACCTGCACTTATGGCAGAATGACCGAGGTCTTTTACATGCCATTGTGGTGACACAGGGGTGGGACATGGTTACAGTTTCTGAGTCTGTACATCAACTTTTTTTAGCTGAAAACTGCATGTTTGCTGTACTGAAGCACTTAGCTTGACTTGTGACGTGACCGAATCAGTTATGGGCGCTATTCTATGTGCTCTCTTATTGCGGAAATAATTGTGTTGTACTTTTGAGATCAGCTGTGCACTAGAACTTTCTACCTGGATCCCAACTTTTTCGAAACAATTCCATGCAAAGTCTTTCGCAAAGGACATCTTTAAAATTCATGCCTTATTTCTGTGTCTTGTCGGTGTCTGTCTTTGTTTTGGTTCTTTCTCCATGGACTCTTCATGTCACCAGTTCTTCGTGTTACTTTTCTTGACCTTCAAATTTGTCTACTTAAATCGTTGTTTTATTGCTCATTTGAAGATGACAACAATGTGATCAGGATAGGCTTTAAAGATGTGTTTGTTGTTGTTTTTTTGTTGTTGCTCAGTTGGGAATTTCTAACTGTTGATACATATTGCTTTTGAAGAGGGCAGCTTGTTTCAAAAAGAAAAATGAAAGTGCATTAATTTATTTATTCATTCAAGTATGAAATGTTTTTTCTGTGAGTTATTTTAATGTACAAGAGAATATTATTTTGTTAAGATATTTGTACTGAATTTTGAATCGGGTATTTACAAGACTGTCAGTGCACTTGCTGTGTTACTAATTGTTAATTCTTTCAAGGAAATTGTGAGTTTGTAGATGGAACTGTCATCATTTGTTTTCATACCCCCCGCGGGTTAGGGGGAAGAATTTAACCGATGCTCCCCAGCATGTCGTAAGAGGCGACTAACGGATTCTGTTTCTCCTTTTACCCTTGTTAAAGGAAAAGTCCAAGGTTTAGGGTCACTTTTGATACGTTGACCCTCTTAATTCATCAACCACAAATGCGTGTGTAAAAATGAACACAGAAATCCAAAAAGTATACTTTGACTCGTTTTTGGTTGTTCTGAATCGTTCCATCGCGCGCGCAGTCTTGGCTCATGACCTTGTGCACATACGTGTGCTACGTCACGAGCCTTGAACAACAAATATGGCCGGCTCAAGCAGTGAGGAAGACAAGTGGAATACGGACCGGTTTTCAGCCAGCCTGAGGTTTTAGCGTGCCCGTTTGAGCCTCTTCGTCGTCAAAATGCTGGCGAGGCCACAAGGAACTGCTTGAAACAGAGCCAGCATAAGCGGCAATACGAAATGGTATGTGATTCTCTTTGTTGTGATGTTGTAGTCGCTACCTCGTGCATGCTAGATCGAAGTCAGGTGTGTTTTTCACAGATCAGTTGATGTGCTTCCACAGATCTGTAAGCATGTAAAGATTATGGATTTATGCTATTATTTCAGGCATCTGGTGTTGTTTATTTTCCTATCTTTAATCAAGGATTTCGTCCTTGAGCTGCCCAGTTTAGAATAAATGCTTCCACAGTGATGTTCACACGCGACTATCCTTATTTTATCTTTCTGAGTAATTCTTCAGTCACACAACGAAACATGTAGACATCAAGTTAACATTGCGCAAAGTCTGTTTCTTGCGGACAAAACTGCAATTATCCTGGTATTTTTATTTGCGACAGTAAGACACTACATGACATCGACACCACTAAACAGTGAAACTTTTTTGAAATGGCGGTGGGCTGCTTTCATGTGCTAATACTAGATCTAATAGTGATCCTGACATTTTTCTTGCGAAACGGTCAAAGGGAAGTAA
The DNA here is from genome assembly GCF_037325665.1 of Littorina saxatilis. Taxonomy (NCBI): domain Eukaryota; kingdom Metazoa; phylum Mollusca; class Gastropoda; order Littorinimorpha; family Littorinidae; genus Littorina; species Littorina saxatilis. Next base: position 72,872,916 of record NC_090247.1, read on the forward strand.
TAAATGAATTTAGTTTTTTTAAACGAGCACACGTGATTTCCGATCTCAAACTAGATCTGAAATCATAAGATTTTCTGAGCAGTGGCGAAACGCTGATGGTGTGATATCGCAAGCCGTTTTGGAAGCAAATAAGCACTGTCAGTGTCAGACATATGCTGAAACACGATTACAGCAGTTCAAACTTTTTGATTATTGATTTTTAGGAGTACGCAATATCGGACAGTCACACTACAAAAAGACAATGCGTTAGTGCATAGATCGGTATTCTCAAACGTCACGAACACTGAACAGACAGTACGTTGCTACTATATATTTTACTGTATTAACAAAACCTCACAGTCCCATTAAAAATGTGTGGTGTGTGCCGAAAAGCAACCATATGAGATTCAGTCAGTGGGACCCTGAATCTACCTGGGGTTAAATCGGGTTATTGACTCTCATTGCATGAATTTTTAAACTGAATATATACATGTACTACTGTTCGTGTTGTTTTTGTGATCCACTCCAATTTATGTGTATACCTTAGAATCTCAAGGTAATTTTTGAACGGGGCATACAGATGATGCATTTTGCCATGATCACAGAGTGATACGTGTATTTTGCTTATCAGGTGTCAGTGCAGAAACTCCAAGAGGGAACGAAATTCAAATATCTGGAAAACCTGGATGAGGAGATAGACAGCCTAACAGCACATCCTCCTATGTTTGCTCGGACATATACTACCTTCAAACTGCATACTATGCGTACACACAGGAATATGGACGACTCAACATTGATCAAAATGGGTAAGTAACACAACACAAACAGATGATTTCCATTATGATAGATTTATTTATCTGAAACTGAAAGTAAAATTGACAACAGAGTGTACAATTTGTTTTCAAATACGAAAATATCACATTGGGTTAAAAAAAAACCCACACCATCATATATCATTAAAACTATTCTTTATTTTTAAACACATACATATCAGCATAGTTTATTCATGTGAACATCCTCATTTCGGTTCCCAGTCTATCTGAAATCAAGGTAAGATATGCCAAAAAAATAGCGATCACACAGTGCTTCAGCATGAATTTGAAAACCTGCTCTACGGCACATAGACACAGCGTGTCTTATGATTCTATCCACCCTCTCCAAACAAACACGTACACGTTTTCTCTGGTACGAATGTCTTAAAAGCTCAAACTAAGCTGCTGTTTTATTCTGTCTTGCTTTGCAGGAAATACAGGCACGTCGCTTACCCATAACAGGCAGCTGGTGCGCTAGCGAGTGGGGTTTCTAGGCAGAAGCATCAGAGTACCATTACCAACCTGTGCAGTCAAAACAATCAGAAATACTTTCCCAAACGGATGAAGAGTGGGGTTCAAACTCCCTGAGCTACAGAAGGCTGAAATATACTTTTACAAATCGTGTGACTGTGTTGAACTAGTATCTTTGGTTGAACAGATTCCTGCGTGGTTTGAAGATACTGAGTTGTCATGTGGTCCGGTACATGGTTCACATTCTGCAACAAGTTTTGTTCCAGACTTTTTCCACTGTTGGTGTACTCCAGCATCAGGTAGTCAGTCCATGAGCCGGTCAGCATAGCTTGTGTTCAGTATTTTCCGTTTGCCTGTTGCCTGAAACATGGTTTTGGGGAAGTAACTAACGATCTCTGCACACATTTTAACATGTGAATAAGAACAGAAAAGTTTGTCAAAAGTATACATAGTTTAATTTGCATTTACTTCAAGACCAGACTTTCTTCTCGTTCATTATTTCTTCATAAAGATTCTGGAAATTAACAAAATGTTTCCCCCTATCAAGGCCTCCTAACCTTTTTTTAAATGCAGGTCGGTTTTTTGTCATCTGTGCATTACTACCTCTTGCCACCCGTGCGGTCATTGCCACCAGGTATCTCAACAATCAAACCGTCTATACAGGCATAAAGGCACGTCCTTTTCCAAAACAGGATTGCTCACTACACAGATCTGCGAAGACTTTTACATGGAGAAAAAAATCTCTTGACTTGAACATATACCAGGAATAAACATCCTGACTGGTTTTGGAGCTGGATTTTTTAGGGAATGTTTTACACGTGTGGCGTTTAAGAAATTAATTCATAAAATTCTACATTCGCAAAGAGAGTACTCATACTGTTACAGAGTGTTGAGTTCTGGTATTTTTCAAAACGGAAGGATGGCCACATCCCATGTAAAAGCCTGGTAAGATTTGAGATTTTGAACCCAATCGTTTACACGGGAAGGGCTGTCGAAGGGCTGTCCATTTAAGAGGAGGCATCCATGCCTGGATGAGAAATACACTGATAACACAGAAAAAGCACGAGTTTAACCTGCATACTCACAAAACTGGTTCAGAGGTCCGGCAAAGGGAACACATGTTAGTTATTTTAAGAGAACATCACGAAGACCGAATTATTAAATTAAAGCCTTTCTGCGAGAATGTACATCTTCTATGAATTATATTCTAAAACGCCACATGTGTGATTCATTCCACACACAAAATCCAGCTCCAAGAAGCAGTGAGGCTGTTGATTATTGGTATGTGTTCAAGTCGACAGATGATTTTACCTGTGTAAACTGAGCCTTGGCAGATCTGATATAGTGAGCAAAGACCTGCATTTTTTTTAAACGTGTTCAGAGGCCTTGAAATGGTTAAACATTTTGTTTATTTCAAGTAGTCTTTATGAAGAAAAAATTAACAATAAGGAAGGCACATGGGTTGAAATGCAAATTAGATTCCTTTTGACGAACTGTTTATGTTCTTCTTCATGTGTTACATTATGCGTACGTAGATCGCAAGATATTTTCGAAAAAATTCACAGATAAGCCAAACGGACAAAAATTCACAATATAAATTTATGAAGCCAATAAATTTGACTCAAGAACAAAGCTTATGTGTTTGAGGTGATGTGCATGGCCCATGGGTATGAATGTTGAATGAGTCCGTCAAAGATACCCTCCATGTCGCCTCACAGTGGAACCTACCATTAAAATTATACCACCTTAAATTACCTTGCTCTTTCAAATGTACTGCTTAAACGTCTTGAACATGCAACTCTTGCTGTCTACCATAAAGACCATCAGGTCAACAACATACTCGTGAATATTTTGTTTTGGTCTATAATTAAACATTATTTTCAGAAAATACCCTTTTTATATTTTTTATTCGGAAGCATACTGACTTTATTTGAAACTACTTCGACAGATATAGTTTTGCAGGTTGACGGGAGGTGAGTAACGAAAGAAATTCAATCCATATGTCGCTCAGCACAGAAAGCATAAACGATTAACATGAGTAGAAATGAACTTGTACTTGTTTTCATAACGTATTATTTGGATGGTATCTGTCAAAGACACTTTTTCGTTTTTTGCAAAGCTAGAATAAGGCACTAATTTTCAAAACAAAACAAAAATCTTACGATGAATGGCACGTTGGTTTTCTCCTGTGGTGATTCTGGACGGTAGGAACAGGACTGGTCAACAGTTGCGTTGTGATCACGGAGAACCGGGAAATCTGGAATGGTCACGGTGTCAGTGTCTAGTGACCTGTTCTGACCAGTGGCCGTGAGTGATGATGAAAGGTCTGGAAGTAAAAGAAGAGAGAAAATGAGTGTGAGTATAAATCAATTCGAAAGTATGCTTCTGATCTATACAGTACATTGAACATTTAGACACCCTCTGGAAGTCGTCTGGATGTGTATCCATGTTGTAGCAATTAGACTGGTTTTGCGTCTCTCAGTCAATGCAGAAAGATTAATTCCCTGCACAATTCGTAATCTTCTTGTCTCTAGCATGCAGGTGTCTGTTTATCTTACCGGTTGCACATCCACCAAAAGTTTAGATCTGGTAAAAATAGCATTAAGCCATGATTCCAGCAAACGCTGCCAATTTCATGAATTGATATCAGGGGATAGTTTGCGACTGAATAGAATAGATAACGTGACACTGTCTTACGTGTCCACAACCCTGACTACTTTTTACTCTTGCTCTTAGCTCAGCTCAGACCGTTCTGTAACTTTGTAGATCTAGCCTGTGGCGCATCTGTACTCCAGCGAATATCAGCTGGACCCAGACACACTGTTCTGCACCAATTCGTATTCGCTGCGCAGCAAAACAATGTTTACGTGTATGCATGAAAATAATTTAAGCATGTACTCTGACCTTCAACGCATTCCTTCTTGTGAGATAATCCGCTGTTCGTATGTCGCCTCGGAGTTTCGATGGCTCGTCGACTGTACCAGCCTCGCGTAATACTCCCCTTTCCGGACTTTTATGAAGGGAAGACACTGCCAGTGGTCAAAACATTTGTTTCAGGGATGAAACGCCAACTTTTGTGCTGCAGAAAAATTGCGAAATCTGTGTCCAGAAAGTGCCCGACACTTTGAAATCTGCACGCTTGTGCTGCACACATCTCTTCCATTTCCACAAGAGACTCAGAGTTTTGTGAGGGAAAGTGTGCTATGTCTATGAAATGGCTGGGAACATTGACGAGTTGTTGCTGTTTGCGGCTGCCCTCCACCGAGGCATTCTTTTCGGGCATACAGTGGTGACTTTTCTGTGTGAAAATCAAGCTGGTACTAGTGGTAGAATCAACACAATAACTTGTGACGTCACAGTGTACCAACGTCACAGTGTACCAAAAATCACGTGACCACTACTTGACCCCAGGCGACTTGTCTTGGTTAGCCCCGCAACACTAAATCTGCAACTACAACAACAACAATTTTTTTTCAATTTTTAAAATATTTTTCCAGAGATGTTTGTAACATTTGGCATTCGATTTTCAAGTTTTGGGGGATATTTAAAAACCTTGGACTTTTCCTTTAAGTGTTTCTTGTATAGAATATAGTCAATTTTTGTAAAGATTTTAGTCAAGCAGTATGTAAGAAATGTTAAGTCCTTTGTACTGGAAACTTGCATTCTCCCAGTAAGGTAATATATTGTACTACGTTGCAAGCCCCTGGAGCAAATTTTTGATTAGTGCTTTTGTGAGCAAGAAACAATTGACAAGTGGCTCTATCCCATCTCCCCCCTTTCCCTGTCGCGATATAACCTTCGTGGTTGAAAACGACGTTTAACACCAAATAAAGAAAGAAAGAATTTGTTTTCATGTTTATATGGGTTCCTGTTTATTGTTATTTTGTTGCATCGTTAAATTGGTATGGGTTTTATTTATTCAATTTTTTCAATCCAGTGAAACTGAGTTTGATGAAGCACGAATCATTGATTTATTTGCATGGAGTTTTACTTTTATGCCTTTTTTTTTGGCGATGTGATTTGTTGTTATTAATGTTCCATTTCATTATCTATTTTTTTTAGGGAAGGTGGACAGAGCAGGGGATGAAAACCAACTTATTTCTTTATCTCTTGCTTATGTAGCTTTTCATCAAGCAAATGTGGTGACAACAGAAATACATGTAATGACCAACCTTGAAAAATGTGTTTTGTTTTCCATCAATTATTCGCATGTGTTAACTGGACAATTGAGAAGTTCCAGCTGCCATGTCCCACACACACCTCCTCTCTCTCACTCACTCACATACATGTAGAAGAGACGACAATAAACGAGTTGGCCACAAATTGTCTTTATTGTTTTTAGGCAAAACGTGGCTGTACTTTTCCTTCAACTTGTAAAAGTGTGTTGCTCTTGGAAAAAAAATGTCATTACATTTTTTGTTATGATAAAGACATTTGTGTAATGTTTTAAGTATCGCAGTCTTTCCACCAGATCTCCGTTGCAACCAGGACGCCGGTAGGCTTCACTGAGCGTGGTTTACAACCACACACAAAATCTTATTGTACAGTGTACAACTCCATAATGAACACGATATATAGCGAGCTGGCAACATTAGGAGGCCAACAACCAAACGGCAGCAATCCAGGCAATCAAGATGATTGTCCAAAGTGATTGTGCACACCTACCCGCAAACACCTTCGTCCAGGCTTCAAATCATTAGCAAGGACCCCAGAAACTTTGTTCAGTTCAGTCATGGTCATTTGAGCTTGTTCCACAAAATGGTGGACAGTTTAGTTCCAGCAGCACTGCCTTTTGGCAGACATCTTGATGCATACCATTTCCTAGAAATTTCTTTTTTTCCTCAGACCTCTTACAGTGTGCATTGTTTCCAAGATGGTTTGGCAGTGCCTATCTTAGGGCAAATTCTTTCACAATGATGCTGTTGAGGCATTTGCGGTTACAATAGCCTCATTATTCATTGTGAATTCTCAGTCCAGAGCCCACCTTACCCACATGACACAATCACAAAAACAAAACGTTTGGCAGGCAGCGTACACTGTATATGGACACCCGGGTTAGCTGTGCATACAAAATGTAAACAAGAGTTAAACATTGATTGCAACAATGTTTCTTCATGTGGAAATCACAAAGCTGAATCACCAATTCTGGTACATGCATCATTGCGTACCGCTAAACGGTGACTCTACCTTATCTGCCCACCAGAGAATCAAATTCTGCACACAAGTTCAGAAAAGCCAACCTCCAAGCACACTTTACATTTACAATGCAAACATACGATAGATACCAAAATCCATATTCCACAATACACTCTTTCGCACATACGATAGATACCAAACTCCATATTCCACAATACTCGCTTTTGCACAAGCTGATACAACTTAATACACACAACCTGAAATAAAACAAGCCATTACTTATTGGCAATCATACCACAGAAAGTACATTACAGGGGGAAAAACATCATTGCCATCAAGATGGGGAGGTTTTTCCCTTGATGATATATTACAATGTGTCCATAAAAACATTGAAACGGCTGTTCTGCACTGCACTTTTTCATCATCCTTTTTTCACCCTTTAGTTAGCAACTCATTCAACACCCATTCACAATCCCATGTGGAAACTTTAAAAAAAATGAGAAGTTTTTTGCAGAAAGATTCTGGTTCACGTTTCAAGTACACAGCGTCACCGACTAGAAACTAAAAGACATGCAAACATTTTGTTCCTTTCTCCTAGTATCCGGAAATTCAATGCATCCTTGCATAAACAGAAAATGTTCATGCATCAAAAACCGCACAAACTTTCTGTAAACATCCCCTTTTCTGCACACAAAATTCAATTTTCACATGCACTTAAAACGTCAATTTCAGCAACAATTGTTCCAGTTCTTTTCAAAAGGCATGCCATAGAGCTCTGGCACAAGTATTCTTATTCCCATGCAGTTTCAAGCAATTGAACTGACAGCTGAACAACACAACTGATCACAATTTTGTAAGTACATGTACATGCATTTTGTGATCTTTGTGTTCATCTTGTCAAAAACACGGACAGAACATGCAAAAACAAGAATCCAAACAGAAAGTTGAACCAAGCAGACTGAACGCAAGAAGAAGAATAACACGCTCAAACACACTCATAACAGAAATGTGTGATACAATTTCAAAATCAAAAGCCGAGTTTACAACATCCAAACTGATGATGCACTGCATGTTTCTTGTGCATAGTCACACACAAAAAATGAAAGAAAAAAAGATTAATTGTAAATTATTTTTCTGAGGTGTACATAATGGTTTTTGATGACCACCAACAGGCACAGCATCTGAGTAGAAAGCAAAAACATGTTGACTTCTGACATCAACTGTAGTGATTCTGCTCACATTCAGGACTACTTCCAAAAATAGCCTCAAAGAAGTGACATCGCATTCTGAAAGAAGAGCAAAAATTGTGCAACTCATTCAGTGTTGGGACGATGATCAACCAGGGCTATACTGGGGGATAGCCACATTCAGTGTTGGGACGATGATCAACCAGGGCTATACTGGGGGATAGCCACATTCAGTGTTGGGACGATGATCAACCAGGGCTATACTGGGGGATAGCCACATTCACAAGTTCTACGGTCAACCGGTGGTTCTGTTCACAAGCTTCTTGTGTATCATTTCTAGCAATGGTGTCATGGCGCAAACACTTTTGTAGAAAATCTAGTACTCAGCTTCAGCAATGTTAAAGCTGCTTGGAAGAACATTCAACATTTGAAGAAAAAGAAGCTTGCCTTTGATTACAAAAATACATGTAGAAGTAGAAACCAACAAACCTACCAATTCCAAAACAGTTCTTTCTGCTAACGAAAAGAACTATTGTACTCACACTTCAAATGATACAAAGCTGATGGTCTGCACATCAAAAGGATGATCAACAAATTGCACAATATGAGATAGATTCTCAATATTGATTACAACAAAATCTTTACAAAGGATAAACAAATGTGAACAACAACTGACGCTCTAGCAATCTCTGCTTCACGAATACATAGTCATCACTCTCAAGCTATGCAAAACCCCTATATATATTCAAGGAAAACAAACACAAACGGCTACACTTTACTTTATTCGCTGATGCTTAGAAGTGTTCAAAAATTATACAGCATCTTAATTTGTTCTGAGAGGAAATAGCAGTTTAGACTACTCCTTAAAGCTCCTTTACACTGTACAATTCATGATGAAAGTTTTTTGAAGCATGGCAAAATGTTTTACATGCAATTTATGGGCAATATCCCGATTTAGTCCCGAGCCGGGTTCACTGTGACAATGTGCATACGTCTAACATTTTGTGACGCAAAAACTCGGCTAACTCGGGAATATGCCCATGTTAGAGTACACGACCTACGTTTAAAATGTTCAAATTATACTGCTTCCAATACACCTGGGCAAGTTAGTAATTGAGGAGAAGATACGTAAACTGGTTATACACACCTGCAACAAGTGTCGGGCAAGGCACTGCACTAACGAATCTGCATCCTTGAAATGCTCTTACTGCAAAACTGAGACAAACGTAATCATTGTGGAAACACTGTAGCAAATATTGGCTGATTATCAGTCAGTGCCATGTTCCTGCCTTGATCATCAGACAACGCACACATCATTCATTCAGGCATGGGAATTGGAAAAAGTAAAAAAGGCTGAAATTTTGTAAGTAATATCAAAGTCGACGGCGCGAAGCGCCTAGCCTTATTAGGGGGGTCCGGGGTTTTTATTTTCTCATTTGTTTAACCCCCCCCCGCAAAAATGTTCTCCAAAGAACCCAAATTGTGCAATTTCGTGTCATCTGAGCTCCAAGTTTGCCATTAAATTCAGTTTTCAGAACCATTTTTGCCTTCCCCGTTTATTTTTTCGGCGGACACTTTTGCTTTTTCGGCGGAACAAAAAACAAATTCGGCGGAAATTTGCCTTTCGGCGGACAATTCCCATGCCTGTTCATTACCCGCGATCATCATTTGTACGCATGTAAATAAACTGTTTCTGGACTAGAGAAAAGAAAAGCTGTCGTCTTCGTATCAAAATGATCACATTTTTGTTATCTTCAGCCTGCAGCAAACCAGAGAAAAGAAAAGCTGTCGTCTTCGTATCAAAATGATCACATTTTTGTTATCTTCAGCCTGCAGCAAACCAGAGAAAAGAAAAGCTGTCGTCTTCGTATCAAAATGATCACATTTTTGTTATCTTCAGCCTGCAGCAAACCAGAGAAAAGAAAAGCTGTCGTCTTCATATCAAAATGATCACATTTTTGTTATCTTCAGCCTGCAGCAAACCTGCCATCAATAAATTAGGGAGAAAAAAACACCAATGTGTTAAGTGACAAAAAACATAGTATACACAACGAAGAACTACAAAGACACAATCACAAACAGCGTTAGTTCCTCATGTTTCATGGAAGATAAATTTATGAGTATTCGCAACCCTTAATTACTGTTGTATGCTTTGATAAAATTGCAACATCCTTGTTAACTTATTCCAACTTAAAATGAAACTTTAAGAAACCAAAACAATTGTTAATCTCAACATCGGCAGGTGCAAAAACTCATGTTGGAAGAAAGAAATCAAGATGTTTTTATAGATTCTTGTCATCCACAGTAACTTTGTGAGACAAAAAAAACAATACCAGCATTTAAGATGGATGCAAAAATATGAAAACATCCACTTGCCAATCTTTAAACGCCTCAACATTTTCTTTGGTTATGCGTACCAATCCTTACATTTGACTCTAAAGTTACATCAATAAGCAGGTGTTGAGACCAGCAGGAAGTCATTTCGTTGTTGTACAGAACAGACAAAATAAACGCACACAAGCAGACACACATACACACAAGCAGTCATGCTGTACATCAAATTGAAGAGAAGGCACGTCTATTATGTCAACCAAGGACAAAAGGCCCTATTTTGAGTTTCACTCCTGTTGTCGCAAGACAAAATATACAACCCTGGGCTTAACACAAAAACATGTTCCTGATTTTTAGTCGTTTACAAAGTCGTAGTGAGTTTTAACCTACCTCCAGGCTCTAAGAAACAATGGGGGAAAATTAATATGCTAATACAATTGCAATCCGTACTATCTTCAAGCCAGCCAACCTTCCACAATCACCAAACAACAAAAGCATTACAAATTATGCTTTTTATTCATTGTCATCCTCATTGTCAACTCGATTCTACATGGTGTCGATTCTACATGGTGTCAATTTGACTTTATTCCGTGCATCGCTATAGTCAAATGTCAAGTCTCGTTACTCAAATCATCAGTTCCACTGTAGATTTTCTTCATTTTTTTCTAAACCATAACCCAAAGGGCAATATCACTTCTCAAAGGGTCTTTTTGCTCTAATTTTCCTTCGTTTCTTTCAACACCCTCCTTCCCCTATAAACGATCATGTCAAGCACCACAGATCTGGCCGGGCTAAGAGCATCCCTCCACTTGGACATGGGCTAAGAGCATCCCTCCACTTGGACGCATACCAACAATCACCAGCCTCGCAGCTTTCTACATAGAGTGCTCATTTCTGATCAATCAACTTTGACACAGTTGACAACAATTAATTCAGAAAAAAACGTTCACCCTAAACAGAAAAAACAAAGCAGGCTGTAGATTGTTTTGAGTTAGCCCAAACTGAAAGTTTGCACTTATCCCATGCAAAAGCCTCAAGGGATCTTCAGCGATTTACAAAATGGTTTACGTGACAAAGAGGGTATCTTCCAACCATGCAATAAACCACATCTCAAGGTGAGACTGGGTCATTTTGAAAAGCCAAGGTGAATGTGGTTGTGCTGCAGAGAGAGAGAGTGACGGAGGCACGCTGCCTTCATGAAGGGGGTTTCCAGGGGGAGCGAGGGGTGGTGAACCCTTTGGTGTTGTCGGGTCCTCGGGGCTGGCGTTCCACGATGATACGCGGGGCACTGTCGTCCGTGAAGCTCTTGAGGCGACTCATCAGGCGCTCAGGTCTCTGCCGCTCTCTGTGGAGAAAGAGGAGCAAATAATGAGAGGTGAGCATGGAATAGTCTAGGCTATGGAAATAATTGTACTGCCACAGTACTTAAGCCCGTTATGAAGAGGTCCTTTAAACCACGCAAGCCCACGTATATTTGCACCCCCAAACATGCCCTCCATCGCAGCCCCAAATGCATCCTCTACAATTCCACATTTACTCTCAGAAGTTTTCATTATGAGCACCCAGCAAAGAAATACGTTTCATGTTAATCAGCCACACACAATGTTCTATCTATCTGCTGAAATGGGAGTAAAAAGGGGGGGGGGGGGGTTTAAACAAATGAGAAAATAAAACTGTCCACTAACGTGATCTTTCTGAGGCTGCAGGCGGAGTACTTTCCATTCCTCTGGTTCTGCACGACCACAAACTCCACTTCATTTCCAGGAGAAATCTGTGCACTGTCATGAACCTCCGTCATGTGGAAGAACAGCTTCTTTCCTGATTCAACTTCATAGTCCAGGAAGCCAAACTGAAATATCAAACACTGTCATTTAGAATATGTCTCAACTGACTCATACATACAATGCATGTGCCTGTGTGCATGCATACATACATGCAAACACACAAATATGAATACACACAGAGAAACTATTCAGAGAAATCTGCAAGACAGCCCAAAACTCATCAAGGTTGACTGCTTGGTATGGACAGAAGACTTGCAACGTTGCATTAGTTCTAAATGCAGAAGAAGCAGCAGCTTACATTCATATTCAGAATACATAGCTAAGGCACAGCAGCATATGCTTTATCACCTTTACATACACTCTTACTTCAACCATTGACCATTCACAGAGATGTTTGGTTTTTACTTCCATTAGCCGGCAGAATATTCCACTACAGAGCTTCCTGGCCATACTAAACCACATGCATTGAGGTTAACCTGGGAGAAAAATAACATGGGTCATTTACCCCCCTTAAACAAATTCGGACAAAACATAGCCAAAGGAGCAACTTGAAGCGCAAAGATGGCAACAGGGTGTCCAGGGGCATACACGCAACAAATCTGTTTGTCCAAAGAAGGAAAATGGTGCAATCTGCTGCCATATGAGCTTAGATTTTGACACAGTAACATGTTACCAAAGTGCAATCTGCTGCCATATGAGCTTAGATTTTGACACAGTAACATGTTACCAAAGTGTGTCAGTGCGTTCATACATGTGGATGTGTGTGTGTACTGATGTCGGAGATAGAACAGACAAAAGCATTTTACTGCGCAGTGGCAAGTAATCTTGATGCGCCCTGAAGGGTCATTTTCAGACTGTATGCGCCAATGGCGTATGTTGCGTTTGTATACAGAACCCTAATAATTCCGCCGAGCAAAACAGTCAAGCACCTACACAAACTGGAACACATACCTGCCCTTTGACAGAATCCACCTTGGCGCGGATGTATTTTCGCTGGGCAGCAAGGGCGGTAGCCCGTAACACTCCAGTGCCCTTGACCTTGGTCACTTGGAAATTGACAATGTCACCCTTCTGCAGGAAGTCGCGTTTGTCTGCCAGGCTGGTGATGCCGTAGGGGTAGGTCTCTGGCGTTTCTCCCTCCTCCACTGTACAATCATGACAATGGCAATGTTACGTACTGTGTGGAATACTGAAAGCACTTACGTCTGCTCGTATGTGACTTGCAAACAATTAGCAGGCATGGGATCATAAAATTGTGAAGAAAAAACGGCTACACAAATTTGTCAAATTGTGCGATCTTGGGATCTAAAGAATGATCTCCGGAGCTTTCAAATATGCCAAAAATCTACCAAAAGACACTGTTCAGAAATACCTGTGCTGTTTTTGGGTGTTTTTTGTTGTGAAGGGCTGTGCAAAGGTTGCTCCCCTTGTACCAATGAGGCAAACTATCACTACTAATAAAATCGCTCAAGTGATCATAAGATTCAGTGAAAAATGAGCTCCAATGTGCATTTTTTGCAGTGTCTGCTTGATAGCATAATATGATGCCCTTTACTTTTGAAAATATACACATCAGAGCTAATGATCGCTTGGCTGCAGACTGAAAAGTTGCCACGTGCAGAATATTATGCTGACTTATACAGTGGAACCCCCTTATTAAGACCCCCCAAATATAAGACCCCCTCTTTTAAAGACCATAATTTCTCAGACTTTCTCTTCATAGCCTGTGTAACTTGACTCCCATTTCAAGACTCCCTCCTTTTTAAGACCGGATTTTCTCAGATTTTTGGAGGTCTTAAAAGGGGGGTTCCACTGTAATACAGAAAGCTGCGACCACTCACACTCTATGCCAGCCTGCACCAAGCCACAGTACTCATCCTGCTCAGGGTCCACAATTCGCATGGGTCGGATTATTCTCCCTTGCACCGTTCCTTTGGTGTACAGAATTTCCTGAGAAACACAAACGCAACAAGTGTTATAGTCTGTGTGCTTGTGTGTGTGCATGCACATGTATTTGTTAGTGTGTGAGTGAGTGTGAGTGTGAGTGTGAGTGAGTGAGTGAGAGTGAGTGTGAGAGTGAGTGAGTGAGTGAGTGAGTGAGTGAGTGAGTGAGTGTGAGTGAGTGAGTGAGTGAGTGAGTGTGAGTGAGTGTGAGTGAGTGTGAGTGAGTGAGAGTGTGAGTGAGTGTGAGTGAGTGAGTGTGAGTGAGTGAGTGTGAGTGAGTGTGAGAGTGTGTGAGAGTGAGTGAGTGAGTGAGTGTGAGTGAGTGAGTGTGAGTGTGTGTGCATGCACATGTATTTGTTAGTGAGTGAGTGTGTGTGTGTGTGTGCATGTGTGTGTACATGTAAATGTGTTTGTGTGCATGCATATATGTGTGTAAGTGTGTTACCGTTGCACATGTGTATATGTGTGTGTGTAAGTGTGTTACCGTTGCACATGTGTATATGTGCATATGCTTACACACACTTTTGCTTGTCGGTTTTCTTTTAAGTGTCATAATAACTTACACGTTTATTTACATCCACATGAGTTTTGTCCTCTGGTTGGCATGGGTTTTATTTTTCGTACAGAACCGTCTTGGCTATTTAGAAACCCTGTCAGCATGGGATGATTTTGAGAGGCAAGGAAAATTTAACAGCCTGTTCCTAAAGAAAATGATTGAAAATGATGTGTAAGTCGTCAAAACTGCATCAACGCTACTTGCACTGCAAAGCATTGCACAAGTCATTCATAAAACAACCCAAGAGGAAATATCAACCTACCTCCCCAGGTCCCACTGAACCTTTGGGCAGTTTCTTGATCATCTCTGCACTCATTTTGGCACTTTTTCGAGCTAGCGTGTATTCCACTTCATCACCAAGGTCAAGGTCAGTAGTTGCATTGCCTTCAAACGCACTGAAACACATTCAAAACAGGCCGACAGTGAGATATTTTCCCTTTAAGGGCAGACCGGGTAGGCAAAATGAGTTATTTTTGGTCTCATACACCTTTTTGGGGTTGTTGCATTTTTCACACCTTTGAACATCCTGGAATGCATTCAATAATCTGCTTTTGTCATTTTAGACATGTATTCATGTAAATAAAACCATTTTCAAACCGATGTTTTGTTGTTTTTGTCTGTGTTTTATCAAAAAAATCGAAAAAATGGTCAACTTTGGATACTCCGTACTGGTAAATGTGCGCACATGACATGACCCTTCGCTGTTCAAACTGTGTGGACATTTCCGTTCTTCAAGATGACGTCATCACCGTTGGGGAATTTCCGTTGACATAGACACAAAGAGAGAGAATCCGTTCCAACCGAAACCCCGGAATTAATATATGCAAATATATGTAGGTCAAAGGCATTTGGCGCAAGCGCAGTAGACAACTTATCAGTCCCCCGGTGTCAACAAATCCATGACGTTTTCACCGATTCAGCAGCATTTTTCAAAGTTTTGAGCTGCGGAGAACAACCCTAACATTGGAAATGTTCGGCATAGTGGCAAGAAATATCAGAGAAAGATGATCCAGCAGCAGCGAACAGTAGAAGGAAGTAACAACACTCCGAAATGAACCAACATTATCGTATTGAAGCAGACGACATTCTGAGATTCTTGACTCGACGAGGTGGGTTTTGCTTCTTTCTCTTTTCGATCTTGTTTGTTTGACAACGTGATTTATTGCACATTATGTTGTTGTTGTTGTAAGAATGTGTTAGGGTTTGCAGGTAAATGATAAACAGTTTGTGTCTGAAGTATTTTGCGTGTTTCTTGCCGCCGCACCCCCCCCCCCCCCCCCCCCCCTCCCTCCCTCCCTCGATCATCTCTGTGATATCGTCTTCACAACCCCTATTTTATTGTTCTTCGCTGGCCAGTCCTTGAGAGCTTACTATGGTGTAACATGTCATCATTATTCTTTGTCTGGGGTCAAACTGAGAAGCAGCATCTGAGCGATGTACGACTGACACAGTTTCTGTTTCTGGTCATTGACCGTAGGAAAATAAGTACCCTACTAGAGAGCGTTCTCTAATTCTAAAGGATTGGTTTACACCAGCATGGCTGACCAACCTATCATTGACAGCAATATTGTTGTCAAATCTTTTCCATTAACTAAGGAATAAAAAAATAGATCCAATTTACTTCACCAAAGAAAAAAAAGAGTTAAACTAAAGGACTGGGGATGCAACTCATGAATCAAAAGCATAAAGATCACCTGCAAACAGTGCTAGGTTTAGGAAATCTGAAAATGTATACACGCACACAGAACACACACACACACACACAAAACAGACAACAGACAAGAAACAAGCAAATACATAGCAAGTGTGATGAAATAAATTAATTTTAAAAGAAAAATATGAAAAGAAAGAAAGAAAGAAAGAAAATAATTCAGCTAGTTTCAGTATTAGTTCCTGTGTGTATGTGATTGTGTGGTTACTCAAATCCCATAGTAAACTTGACATGTAAATTTTGTGATAGGGGCCAATTAATGAATGTCTTTTGTGTGTGTGTGTGTGTTCGTCAACCGACATATGTGGGTACGAGCCGCTGAGGTGGTTGTAAGAAAACCCGCCTGGTTCAGTGGTTGGGGGCTGATTGGGATTTCTGATTTACCGGCCTAGCCAAAAAGTTGAGGTACACCCCATGTAACATGGTCATTTGCAAAATAAAGTACAAGCACTTGTTGACGTTTATATTGAGTCTTAAATTTTGCAGCTTATTACAAACAACAAGAAGAGCAAACGCTCGATCGAGTCACTTTCGCAGTTCTGAATATTATATGAGGCATCAGATGGACAGGAAGAAATTGCTATTCACAACACAATACAGATGTAAATAATTTGATGTAAAGAATAATCCTATAAAGTTTGAATCAAATCCGATGAATAGTTTCAGAGATATGATATTTCAATTTTTTTCCTTCAAGACATACCTGTGACCTTGAAAAAGGTCAAAGGTCACCAAAGCAGACGTCAAAGAGCCCGGTCACTTTTATAGTTTCCGAGAAAAGCCCAACGTTAAGTTGTGTGTTGCCGAACAGAAAAGGCTAGTTATCTCCCTTGTTTTTCTGATAACGTTCGTAAAAGGCTACAGATGTAAATACTTTGATGTAAAGAATAATCCTACAAAGTTTCAATCACATCCGATGAACTTTGTCAAAGATATAAAATGTCTAATTTTTCCTTTGACGCTGACCTGTGACCTTGAAAAAGGTCAAAGGTCAACGAAACCATCGTTAAAGTGTAGAGGTCATTGGAGGTCACGACTAAACAAAATATGAGCCGGATCGCTTTGATAGTTTCCGAGAAAAGTCCAACGTTAAGGTGGTGTCTACGGCCGGCCGGCCGGACGGCCGGCCGGACGGACGGCCGGCCGGCCGGCCGGACAGACTAACACTGACCGATTACATAGAGTCACTTTTTCTCAAGTGACTCAAAAACCATGGACAGTTGTATCAAATATTAAATCAGTGTTTGTGTATTTATTAGGTTGGAGCAAGGGGAGAGCCAGTCCTCCTGTGGTGGCAGCGAGGAGAAAGATTGACCTGATGGAAAAGTTTGCTAAACCGGAACTACCCTCTTCCACAGCAGAAACATCAGCTTTGCCATCTTCTGACCAACCATAAGAAGATACAGATACTTTGCCATCTTCTGACCCATCACAAGCAGATATGGATACTGGTACTGTGCAACGTCACTCCGCTGACATGTGTTGGGCTTTTGTCAACATTGATCAGCTCAATCTATTGCTGAAAGGTCTATATCCTGTACTGAATGCTTGTCTGATAGCAGTCTGATTATGAAAGAAGGTGATGCATCAGCCCAAGGATTTGCACAGGCCCTGCATCTGGAGTGCATATGAGTGTCCATTCAAGTCTGCAGTTGTTTACTCTTCTCCCGGTGTTTGCAACGCTTCGGGTGGTAATTTTTAAGTTGCATTTTAAATAATCCGCGTATGACCATGTTGGTACATGGAAAGGGACATTCAGCTTTACAGAAATTTGCTGCAGTGTTAGGATTGAGCACAGAAATACTGTAATTAAAATGTTGCAACTTTTGAATGGCTTGATAGCTTTGTTCCATTTGTGTATATATAATTATGTAATGTTGTTGATGATTTGTGAAGCATCATTTCTATGCAATGGAATAAGAAATCAGTGCATCCGTTGGGTTTTTATGAGTCTGACAGTTTGGTTCTGATCAATATTTTCATATCAGCACAAACACAGATAATTGACTTTTTTAATGTTTTCATGATTTTTTTTTAAATCAAAAAAATCTGATAATTTGATTATCAAATCATTTCCCCTTCATAGTTAAAGTGTTATTCTGGTTAAAAAAAACCACCCCATTAATTCAAGCTCTACTGTGGTACTAGTTTACCGGGGTACTAGTGAGACTCTTTTACATGCTGTTTTCTCTACATGTAATTTGAGACAAAATGTGGTAATTAAAATGTAACTTTTGAATGGCAAGATGGATTTGTTCCAATTTTGTATATGTTGTTTATGATTTGTGAAGCACCATTTCTGTGCATGGAATAAGAATACAGTGGATTCCTTGTGTTTTTATGAGTCCGACAGTTTCGTTTTGATTCATATCTGCACTAACATAGATGAGTTTTCAAATGATTTTTTTTTAAAAAGTCTGGATAATTTGATCGTCAAATCATTTCCCCATCATAGTAAAGTGGTTATTCTTATAAAAACATATCAATTCAGGCTGCACTGTGCTACTAGTTTGAGGTACTGGTTGGAATCTTTCAAATGCTGTTTTCTCTGAATGTAATTTTCAGACAAACATCTGTAATTAAAATGTTGCAACTTTTGAATGGCTTGATGGATTTGTTTCATTTTTGTTTATGTTGTTTATGATTTGTAAAGCGTCAGTTTTGTGTATGGAATAAGAGTTAAGTGCATTGGTTGGGTTTTTATGAGTCTGACAGTTTGGTTCTGATTCATGTTTTCATATCGGTACAAACAAAGATGGTTGTTTTCATATGATGTATATAAAAAAAATCCTGATAATTTGATTGTCAAATCCTTTTCCCTACATAGTAAAGTGGTCATTCTGATAAAAACATATGAATTCAGGGTGCACTGTGCTACTGGTTTTTTTATGTACTGGTTCAAATCTTTAAAATGCTGTTTTCTCTGAATGTAATTTTCAGACAAAACGCTACAATTAAAATGTTGCAACTTTTGAAAGGCTTGATGGATTTGTTCAGTTTTTGTATATGTTGTTTATGAGTTGTACAGCATCAGTTCTGTGTATGGAATAAGAGTTCAGTGCATTGGTTGGGTTTTTATGAGTCTGACAGTTAGGATTTCATGTATTTTTCTTATCAGAACTGAACCGGTAACTGAAAATGCTAAATTAAAATAATATATTGCTTAGAAATGCTTTTCGATACACAGAATTATTAAACACACACATATTGCTGCAAAGAAGAAAAATTGGATCAAAACATGCACTGGTTCACAAACTGCAACATTTTAAAAAAAGCACATTTTATAATGTTTTTCTCACATTTTGGTGAATAAAACCCCCCAAAATTGCTTTTCACTCAAAATTTAAAATGGTTTCCCTTAATTAGGTTATTCTGCTTGCAAAAATCAAACAAGCAGCAAGCTGTTTCCAAAATAAAAAAAAAAAGTGCTTGCCTACCCTGTCCCCCCTTAATAATGAACTGCATTTTATGTGAGGACAAGAATTTACTCCTAAAATGCCTATCATCTGCTCCAATCATTCAAGTAATCATGTCAAAACATTTTCAATAAATGACGCTGCGGCTGTACGAGAGTTTACTAAAGGCTCAGATATCCCTCCCACCCCCTTCATATTATTTCTCTATCATAATAACACACAAAGCCCTGTTGATATATTGCCTTAATAAGTCCATTCTCAGATCAAGAATTACCAGTTTTTATCGCGTGTTCAGTTCCTCCAAAACTGGGCATAGAGTAAATACTCTTGAGTCAAACTTTCCCATGTGACATTATAGGCCAGTACCTGGCGAGGGGTGTGTCTGAATCTCCTGGACAAGGAGCATGTGTGTTAAGCTTGCCTCACTAAAAGCAAGGGTATTCACTCTTTCACAACCCATACAAACCCGACAGAGTTATTTACAGAGTTTGTCTATTTAGCTGAGCTGACCTAAAGTGAAAGAAGACCTCCTGGTCGTGCTTCTCGTTCTCGATGAAGCCGTAGTTGTCTTTGAGTGTGGCCACAAAGCCCTGGCAACGATTGTTGGCGCTGCGGAACAGAACCTTCACGTTCACCGCTAGTTGTTTGGTGGTCGACTTTTGTTCCCCGATCTGAAACTCCACCTGCACACACACAATCAATAATGAGTTGAAGTTACTTGAATGTGTCAAGATAGCAGCCCCTACTGAAGATACCATGCACGCATACCGACATGTGGTTAAAAATCCAAGTAGCTAGTGGCCAGTAGTGTGAATACAACAAACAAACAAGTCGCGTAAGGCGAAATTACAACATTTAGTCAAGCTGTGGTACTCACAGAATGAAACTGAACGCACTGCATTTTTTCACAATGACCGTAGTCCGCCGCTTGTGCAAAACTGACGAGCCTGTTCAGCGCGGAATTGGTTTCGCTGTGCTGCATAGCACGCTTTTCTGTACATCTCTTCGTTTTAACTTTCTGAGCGTGTTTTTAATCCAAACATATCATATCTATATGTTTTTGGAATCAGGAACCGACAAGGAATAAGATGAAATTGTTTTTAAATCGATTTCGGAAATTTAATTTTGATCATAATTTTTATATTTTTCATTTTCAGAGCTTGTTTTTAATCCAAATATAACATATTTATATGTTTTTGGAATCAGAAAATGATGAAGAATAAGATGAACGTAATTTTGGATCGTTTTATAAAAAACATTTTAATTACAATTTTAAGATTTTTAATGACTAAAGTCATTAATAAATTTTTAAGCCACCAAGCTGAAATGCAATACCGAAGTCCGGCCTTCGTCGAAGATTGCTGGGCCAAAATTTCAATCAATTTGATTGAAAAATGAGGGTGTGACAGTGCCGCCTCAACTTTTACAAAAAGCCGGATATGACGTCATCAAAAGTATTTATCGAAAAAATGAAAAAAACGTCCGGGGATATCATTCCCAGGAACTCTCATGTAAAATTTCATAAAGATCGGTCCAGTAGTTTGGTCTGAATCGCTGTACACACACACACGCACAGACACACACACATACACCATGACCCTCGTCTCGATTCCCCCCTCTATGTTAAAACATTTAGTCAAAACTTGACTAAATGTAAAAACCATGACAGGTTCAAACTCTCGAAGATGGTATATGACAACAAAAGTTTACATACAGTATTTCAAAACTAGAACAGGAAGAAAGTCTCGTAGATGGAATATTCATCACACATGACATTCAGTAGCACAATAACTAAGCTACTGTGTTTTCAGGAGATGACACATGACAGAAGAAGAGGCATTCAACAGACTTCCCCAGACTAACAAACTAACAAGAAAGGTAAGCATTTGTTAACTTGCTCACTGCAGCACCCACCTTATCTCCGTAACGAGGGGCGGTCTTCAGGTCCAGATCTTTCATCAAGTACGTGATGTTCTGAATCTTAGACTGGAAGTCGTAGCGAATGCTGCCAGTATCTGCCTCTTTGTTTTTATCTGCAACACAATTCACATTCATGGTTTACTTCTCCTGGAGCTACCAGCAAATTCTGTATCTAACATCCTCTCAAGCAGTGGGGCAGAAATTTCAAAACCCATGGGTTACCAACAAAAATGTATTTTGTTTTCATTTATTTTGTATGAACCAACGAAGAAGTGACCGATAATGACTATTTTGAATATTATATCTATTCCAAAACTAAAGGAAAGCAGAGTAAGCTGTTAACTCCCCACAAGAAAATACACAGATTTCAATCAAAATGCAAGAGCAAGATTTCAACAAAAAAGTACATTCCATACCCCCACTCACAATACAATAGCTCAACAACAAGAATTAAAAAAAAAAAGAATAAATACTGATGTCTTTAGTCTACAACCTGCCTCCCAAAATAAAAATTGCTTTAAACCACAGACTTTTCTTTTATAAACTTATAAAATAAAAACTCGTGACTACCGTAAAATGTACATGGCACAACAAATTACAGGGGTACATCACGAAGCGTCCCGGTACCGAAGCGTCCCAGTACCGAAGCGTCCCGGTACCGAAGCGTCCCGGTGCCGAAGCGTCCCGGTACCGAAGCGTCCCACTATAACGCGTCACAGGGGTACCGGGACGCTTTGGTACCGGGACGCTTCGGGAAGCTCCCGCGCAGTAGGGCACGAAGCGTCCCGGTACCGAAGCGTCCCGGTGCCGAAGCGTCCCGGTACCAGTCACCACGCACATCCTCGGCTCGCATGCCAATGTATTTATAAAGCAAAGGGAATGCCTGTAATTCACACAGAGCAATCACTTGGTCTTAAACGTGCACAAGACAAAATCTTTCATACTGGGGGAGCGAGCCAGTCTGAAGAGTACTCGGGTCCAGCGCGAGCGTTTTTTATTACCCAAATTAACCCAAATGATACAATTTAAAAGTCGGAGGCAGAACTGAAAAGACTTTTTCCGACGCTCATGCTTAGTGAAGCCAGAAAGCGTGTGTGGTAACAGACATATCCCTCTTGTGAACGGAAGCCTACGGACTTTCCCCCCGAACTTGTCCACACGGGTACAGTATTTCCAAATTGGTGTGTTGTGAGTACAGATCTAAAGTAAAGTTGGGGAAAAGTTGGACAAAAAGTGATTTTTTTTTTACCGAAAGCAAATCAAGGTCTGTGCAAAATTAAAAAAATCAGTGAAGTCAAGGTCAAATCAAGGTCAAGATTAAATTAAAAATAAATAAATATGGTTAGTCAAGTCAAGGTCAAATCAAGGTCAACAAGGGCGGATCTGGGGGGGTGGGGGTTACACGGGTTACGTAACCCCACCCCCCCAAAAAAGAGGTAATTTATTGGCTCAGGATGCACCAGATAGCTCTATTTTGCTTCTTTGGATAAAAAAAAAATCCGGGGGGGCATACCCCCGGAATCCCCCTAGAGGCTTAGGCGCCTTCGGCGCCGTCAACTTGTATCTTCGCAGTCATTTTGTAACCCCCCCCCCCCCCCCCCCCTCCAAAGTGAATTGATCCGCCCTTGGTCAAGGTTAGTCCTGTGACGCGTTATAGTGGGACGCTTCGGTACCGGGACGCTTTGGTACCGGGACGCTTCGGTACCGGGACGCTTTGGTACCGGGACGCTTCGGTACCGGGACGCTTTGGTACCGGGACGCTTCGGTACCGGGACGCTTTGGTACCGGGACGCTTCGGGGTGTCCCCAATTACAGTGCAAAACAAACAGACTAATAAACAGTTATCACCACTATTTCCAATCTGTATTAACAAGTTTACAAACAGATGAATGTAAACATTTGTAAAACAGAAACAATCAGTCTCACTACATTGCAATACTCATTCTTCTAGCAATCTTATCAACATATCAACATATCAATATATTAAGGCCTTCTTCTAGTGCAAAAACTCACTCTGGTTTTTGTGGGTTGCTGGCTCCCTGTCGATGGTACCCACGTACAAGGCAGGGAGGACGCTCAGGAAACACACCGAGCCCTTCGCCAACACTTTGATACGTGTGGCTATCATGCGACTGGCTGAAGAGGGGTCCTGAAGATACATGAAGAAAAACACATAACCATAAGACGCATGAAATCAAGACATGGCCTCTGCAAATCTTTGCTCCAGTTGAAACTGAGGTCAACATGTAAAACTCTTGTTTACAAAACCGTTTCAGAAATATAGCAGGAAAAAGGAACATTATCCAGCACAGATACTCCTACAATTTTCAATCTGTATTAACAAGTGAACACACACAAACATACACACACGGATACACACACACACACACACCTAACTGGCATAAAGAAAACAGATCTGCAAACAACACTACTCATGTCTTGGAGAAAAAAAAACCGGGGAGTCCTACCGGCAATACTGTGAACTGAACCTCCGCCTTGTCCTCGGGAATGTATTCAGGGTCCATAAATTCACTGAAGTGGAAAAACATTCGTGCTTCGCGGTCTGCGCAGTTGATGAACCCGTAGCCGTCCTTCAGTGACGCTATCATACCCTGCACAACAAACAGCATCGTTATTTTTTTCACAAGCAGAGTAAAAACACTGATCATACATGTGGTAAAAAAATCCTTGACTTGCCTGCGTTTTCCAGTACCTCAGTCCCCTCTACCACTGTGCAGCATTACTCATCCTACCTCATTCAAATGTATCCAGCGCAACTAAGCTGTTATTTCCCAGTCAATACAGTGTGCCGTGTTGAACGATTACAGCTGGCAGACAAAAAAGCTAAAATATGCAGAATAACAAGAAAAGCAAACACTTATACGCCTCACCTTTGCCATGTGTAATACGATTCAGAAACAGACTATCTGCTGCTCTAGCAAAATTGACACTGAAGAAAGTGACAATATCATACTTTCTAACCCTACTGTGACCTGGAAACATTACTAGGATAAGCCTGACTAGAGTCATGTCCCCTAGTCTGAAAACGTCCAAACGGAGGGACACTGCTCATTAATAAGACACACTGATTACTCAGGCGAGTCTTCTTCTTCTTTCTTCTTCTGCGTTCGTGGGCTGAAACTCCCACGTACACGTGTTTTTTGCACGAGTGGAATTTTACGTGTATGACTGTTTTTACCCCGCCATTTAGGCAGCCATACGCCGCTTTCGGGGGAAGCATGCTGGGTATTTTCGTGTTTCTATAATCCACCGAACTGGGACATGGATTACAGGATCTTTTTCGTGCGCACTTGGTCTTGTGCTTGCGTGTACACACGGGGGTGTTCGGACACCGAGGAGAGTCTGCACACAAAGTTGACTCTGAGAAATAAATCTCTCGCCGAACGTGGGGACGAACTCACGCTGACAGCGGCCAACTGGATACAAATCCAGCGCGCTACCGACTGAGCTACATCCCCGCCTTCTTCTTCTTCTGTGTTCATGGGCTGAAACTCCCTTGTACTGTACACTCATGTTATTTTTCTTTTGTGTGTTTTTGTGTGTGTGCGACGGGCGCTGTGGCGGGGTGGTAAGACGTCGGCCTCTTAATCGGAATGTCGAGGGTTCGAATCACGACCGCGGCCGCCTGGTGGGTTAAGTGTGGAGATTTTTCCGATCTCCCAGGTCAACTTATGTGCAGACCTGCTAGTGGCTTATCCCCCTTCGTGTGTACACGCAAGCACAAGACCAAGTGCGCACGAAAAAGATCCTGTAATCCATGTCAGAGTTCGGTGGGTTATAGAAACACGAAAATACCCAGCATGCTTCCCCCGAAAGCGGCGTATGGCTGCCTAAATGGCGGGGTAAAAACGGTCATACACGTAAAATTCCACTCGTGCAAAAGCACTAGTGTACATGGGAGTTTCAGTCCACGAACGCAGAAGAAGAAGAAGAAGTGTGTGTGTTTTTTGGCACGAGTGGGTTTATACATGTATGACTGTTTTTACCCCACCATTCTGGCAGCCATATGCCAATTCTGGGGAGCTCAGGTTAGTCAAATACAACTGACTCACTGTTTCTCGTTGTTCCCCGTTGTTGAAAGTGTCCTCCATCAGCTGAATGCCGCACGCTCGCTGCAGGCCATCACGTCGGTCTGTTGCAATGTTGAAACTGACCACATCTCCCTGCTGTAGTGTGCACTCTCCATACTGATCCTTGTCGCCAAACGGAATCTCATGCATAACGTTGTTGTCCCTGTAAGACAATGACAAAAAGAGAATGAAAATAATATCTTCCCATGCCTCACTGTCAACTATTGGCCACTTTCTTTCTTTTTTTATTTGGTGTTTAACGTCGTTTTCAACCACGAAGGTTATATCGCGACCGGGAAAGGGCGAAGGGGGGAGATGGGATAGAGCCACTTGTCAATTGTTTCTTGTTCACAAAAGCACTAATCAAAAATTTGCTCCAGGGGCTTGCAACGTAGTATAATATATTACCTTACTGGGAGAATGCAAGTTTCCAGTACAAAGGACTTAACATTTCTTACATACTGCTTGACTAAAATCTTTACAAACATTGACTATATTCTATACAAGAAACACTTAACAAGGGTAAAAAGAGAAACAGAATCCGTTAGTCGCCTCTTACGACATGCTGGGGAGCATCGGGTAAATTCTTCTGGGCCACTAAAATCTTTGAACTTCCTAAATAATTCTCTCGACCTCCATGATTTTAGCAAATTAATACCTTGAATGAAATGCCCATTTCCCACATGCAAAATATGCAGTCTTAGTCAGCAACAACAGTCTCAAAATCAAAACAAAACATGTGACCTGCACCGCATTTTTTAACTATGCAATCACTTTTGGAAACCCGAGTTTCAAACCAATACAAGCAGTTGCAGGCTGAAGAAGAAAAGCCACGTCTTTCAAATCAGTCTCATGATAACGCCTTCAAACAAAATGCGAACATTGTCAAAACCTGTCTCCAGAATACAGCATCTCTCATTCATTCACTTAAAAAAATCGTACAAAACTTACTTCTCGTAAAAGATTCTCCCTCCCAGAGGATCGCTGGCTCGACGTCCATTTTGTGTTCTTAATGTTTTTAGGACCCTGCCAATCACTTTCTCTGTAGTTACGTCTTCAAATATAACTGTGCCGTCGGGGAGTTTTTCCAGCTCAACAGCAACCTCTTTATTCTGAAAATGATAAGTAAAATGTCTCAGATCCAGTGATTTCTTTGGGGGAGAGCTAGAGTTTGTTTGTTTGTTTATTTGTTGCTGAACGTCCAGCCGACTACGCAGAGCCATATCAGGACGAGGAAGGGGGGGATGAAGGGGGCCACTTGTCAAGCGATTCCTGTTTACAAATGCACTAACCCATTTTAAACTATACATGAATCGCGAGACAAGCGGCAAGAGAAGAGATTTTTGGAAAAAATACAGGTGAATGAGCAAGAAGGCAGAAAAAAGAAAAGAATTCATGAAGAAAAAGAGAGCATGACAGGAAAGAGGAACCAAAAATCTACCTAACAGCAAACTAGAAAGCTCCTGCGGTTCCAAAAACAGGAGGGGCCTTTAATTTCATAACCGCAGTGCCCCACTGCGGGAGGAGAGCTAGGGGGGGATTGTGGAAGGGTAACTTAAATTGTCTGAAATAAACATGATTAAGACAGCCAGGTGTCCTAGACTCCTACACAGCTTCATAAAAAAAAGTACCTATGCACTTTTAAGTCTTATAACTGTGCCACTGCAAATCTATATCGCAAAACATTACTCAATCAGGACACTGAAAAGTGGATTGATAAAGAACAAAAGAACATAGAAAATGACTTGGAGAAAAGAATCAGAGAAACAAACAAAAATTACTCACATTTCTCATCTGAATACTAAACTCCACGTCATCGCCGAGTTGAAGGTCATTAATGTCGCCTCGGAACTCGCTGTAATGGAAGAATATCTCGCGCACCTGGTCAGAACGCTCAATAAAGCCAAAAGACTCCTTCATGGAACAGATGACACCCTGGTAGCGTTGGCTCGGAGGTATCACCAGTTCCAGACTTCTGGCCTGAACTATTCCCGTTCTGAAAGTACAGGCACTTACATATATATGTATTATGACACTGGTGTGTCAAGGCAAGGGGGGCAACCAGCAAAATCTCTCCTCTGAAGAACTGGAAAAAAAGCTATACACAGAGAGCCTGACCTCCGTCATTTTGTTTTCAAAAAACAGCGGAAAGTACACTTACTCTAGTCATTCACACTAGAAAAAACGAATTAGAGCTAAACACAGAGAACCTCTCTCCACTATTTTGTCTTCAAAGATGTCCGAAAGTACACTTGAGTAATTCACTGGTTCAAGTGTACATGTTTTTACAGTAGAGAAAATAAATTTGACCTAAATACAGAGAACCTCTCTCCTCCATTTCGTCTTCAAAGACAGCAGGAAGTACCATATGCGTAGTTTAGTAATTCAGTGGTTTAAGTGTGGATGTTTTTACACTAGAAAAGGCTGACTTTTCTAATCCACACACCTGTGTCTGTGGCCGTCCGGGGCAGAGAAAGTTGTGCTGAATGAAGTAGGATCTTATAACCACTATCCAGTTTATTTAGGACATGGATGTCACTGTCAAACACATTGCCAGTCCACATTTGAACACTGAAGATTAAGAAGTGACTTTTCTCCATCTTAGTCAGAAGTGGACTTTACCCTCTCTGAGCTAAGCCTAGACTTACAACGGTCAGATCTGTTAGTACCTGATTAAACCCAACTACACTCCCTGCATAACTTGTTCCCATCGATTATTAGAAGAAATACACATCTCAAGCTTCAAAGAATACTTACTGGGAATCTGATGCCAGGTGAAAAATGACCTGATCACCCGTTTTGAGTTTCATGGTGGGGTCGGTAATGTCTTCTTGTGCAAAGGGTATGAAGAAACATTCCCCGCTGTGCTCATACGACACTCGCCCAAGACCATCCTGGGAGCCAGGCACTGTGCCCTGAAATCCAACACACTGCAACCATGATGTTTAGAACATACACAAAATAAGAGGAACAAATTGGGGAAACTTACGGGATAAAGCAATACCCCAAGAAAAACGTCATCACTGCTTTGTGAAAACCTTCTGGTTATATGAGAAAAGATGCCAGGGTTGCTTTTAACCGGTGGTTACTGTCTCTACTTAAAACGGACAAGCTCCAGCAGCTAAAGACCATGACACTAACTTTTTCGTCGTAGCTTTTTAGCATTCATTAACAGGGCCCTGACTTTTCGCATTTCACTCGCATTGCACACCAATTCATTTCACTTGCAACCAACGGCAAACATGCAACAAACTGCCACTTATTGTTGGGCTTCGACAGATTTGGCTTCAGGAATGACATCAGTGATCACACACAAACTGCTAAAATTCACAAAGTTTATATTTCAAGTGAACAGAGATCCATGTGTACAACACATTCACCTGCAACCAACATCTTACATTTTTGGCTTTGACAGGCTTGGCTTCCTGGATGACGGTGCCCACAAACTGCTCGTCGCTCAGTGTGGAGGGCACGGCCTGCGAGATGTCGATGGACGACACCTGGACAGCAATCGGTTTACCCGTCCGCCGATCGTTGGAGGTGTAGAACTCTACAGGCTCTGGGGAAGAGAAAAAAGCGTTTTAACACGTGTCAGAATTAAATCAGCTTCACTGTCTCGCTGTCTGGGCTGACAATATAGACGTTAATCGACAAGAAGAAGAAGAAATCAGCTCCATGCCTTGTTTAAAGACCACAGAATGCCATGCATAGGATATATATCAACTCTGCTTGAAAAAATGTTCACCACAGAATGCCTGTTACTTTTGTTTGGTTCAGGCTTATATTTCTTTCAGCATCTGCATGCCTTAAAGCTTCTCAAATTGCAATAATTCCTGCTCAAGGCATAGCTTTGCGTACCTATGGAAAGCTGAAGTGTAGAATATCAAAAGATGAAAAGCAATTTCCTCAATTCACTTTGCAAAAGCAAACACCAACTATCTGAAAACTGTCCCTTGTCCACTCTTTGCCTCTCTGAGTTTCATGGACTGTAATGTCACAATCCAGCATTTTACTGAAACAAGACTGCTGCTCCTTTTCATGAAATCATTTCCCCATACACCAAAAACATCTATCCACACACTTGTCAAAGAGATACTCTCCTTATCGCGATTTAAATATTCTCGGTGAAGCATCCATACCTCCAACTTTCATGGCCTCAATGTTGCCATTGTATTCGCTATAATGGAAGAAAAGACGGGCATCTCTGTCACAACACTGGATGAACCCGTAGGAATGCTGAAACACCAGACACAGGCAAACATTTAGGCTGAGTTAGGGTCATTTCTTTCCCTAACACATGAGTTAGGATACTCTCTACTCCCAAATACACGAGTTAGGGTCATTTCTACATCAAATTACGCCAGACAGTACACTGCTCTCTTGGAAATGTTATGTATCTTACTCCCAAATACACCAGTTAGGGTCATTTCTACATCAAATTACGCCAGACAGTACACTGCTCTATTGGAAATGTTATGTATCTTACTCCCAAATACACCAGTTAGGGTCATTTCTACATCAAATTACGCCAGACAGTACACTGCTCTATTGGAAATGTTATGTATCTTACTCCCAAATACACCAGTTAGGGTCATTTCTACATCAAATTACGCCAGACAGTACACTGCTCTCTTGGAAATGTTATGTATCTTACTCCCAAATACACCAGTTAGGGTCATTTCTACATCAAATTACGCCAGACAGTACACTGCTCTCTTGGAAATGTTATGTATCTTACTCCCAAATACACCAGTTAGGGTCATTTCTACATCAAATTACGCCAGACAGTACACTGCTCTATTGGAAATGTTATGTATCTTACTCCCAAATACACCAGTTAGGGTCATTTCTACATCAAATTACGCCAGACAGTACACTGCTCTCTTGGAAATGTTATGTATCTTACTCCCAAATACACCAGTTAGGGTCATTTCTACATCAAATTACGCCAGACAGTACACTGCTCTATTGGAAATGTTATGTATCTTACTCCCAAATACACCAGTTAGGGTCATTTCTACATCAAATTACGCCAGACAGTACACTGCTCTCTTGGAAATGTTATGTATCTTACTCCCAAATACACCAGTTAGGGTCATTTCTACATCAAATTACGCCAGACAGTACACTGCTCTCTTGGAAATGTTATGTATCTTACTCCCAAATACACCAGTTAGGGTCATTTCTACATCAAATTACGCCAGACAGTACACTGCTCTATTGGAAATGTTATGTATCTTACTCCCAAATACACCAGTTAGGGTCATTTCTACATCAAATTACGCCAGACAGTACACTGCTCTCTTGGAAATGTTATGTATCTTACTCCCAAATACACCAGTTAGGGTCATTTCTACATCAAATTACGCCAGACAGTACACTGCTCTCTTGGAAATGTTATGTATCTTACTCCCAAATACACCAGTTAGGGTCATTTCTACATCAAATTACGCCAGACAGTACACTGCTCTATTGGAAATGTTATGTATCTTACTCCCAAATACACCAGTTAGGGTCATTTCTACATCAAATTACGCCAGACAGTACACTGCTCTCTTGGAAATGTTATGTATCTTACTCCCAAATACACCAGTTAGGGTCATTTCTACATCAAATTACGCCAGACAGTACACTGCTCTCTTGGAAATGTTATGTATCTTACTCCCAAATACACCAGTTAGGGTCATTTCTACATCAAATTACGCCAGACAGTACACTGCTCTATTGGAAATGTTATGTATCTTACTCCCAAATACACCAGTTAGGGTCATTTCTACATCAAATTACGCCAGACAGTACACTGCTCTCTTGGAAATGTTATGTATCTTACTCCCAAATACACCAGTTAGGGTCATTTCTACATCAAATTACGCCAGACAGTACACTGCTCTCTTGGAAATGTTATGTATCTTACTCCCAAATACACCAGTTAGGGTCATTTCTACATCAAATTACGCCAGACAGTACACTGCTCTATTGGAAATGTTATGTATCTTACTCCCAAATACACCAGTTAGGGTCATTTCTACATCAAATTACGCCAGACAGTACACTGCTCTCTTGGAAATGTTATGTATCTTACTCCCAAATACACCAGTTAGGGTCATTTCTACATCAAATTACGCCAGACAGTACACTGCTCTATTGGAAATGTTATGTATCTTACTCCCAAATACACCAGTTAGGGTCATTTCTACATCAAATTACGCCAGACAGTACACTGCTCTCTTGGAAATGTTATGTATCTTACTCCCAAATACACCAGTTAGGGTCATTTCTACATCAAATTACGCCAGACAGTACACTGCTCTCTTGGAAATGTTATGTATCTTACTCCCAAATACACCAGTTAGGGTCATTTCTACATCAAATTACGCCAGACAGTACACTGCTCTATTGGAAATGTTATGTATCTTACTCCCAAATACACCAGTTAGGGTCATTTCTACATCAAATTACGCCAGACAGTACACTGCTCTCTTGGAAATGTTATGTATCTTACTCCCAAATACACCAGTTAGGGTCATTTCTACATCAAATTACGCCAGACAGTACACTGCTCTCTTGGAAATGTTATGTATCTTACTCCCAAATACACCAGTTAGGGTCATTTCTACATCAAATTACGCCAGACAGTACACTGCTCTATTGGAAATGTTATGTATCTTACTCCCAAATACACCAGTTAGGGTCATTTCTACATCAAATTACGCCAGACAGTACACTGCTCTCTTGGAAATGTTATGTATCTTACTCCCAAATACACCAGTTAGGGTCATTTCTACATCAAATTACGCCAGACAGTACACTGCTCTCTTGGAAATGTTATGTATCTTACTCCCAAATACACCAGTTAGGGTCATTTCTACATCAAATTACGCCAGACAGTACACTGCTCTATTGGAAATGTTATGTATCTTACTCCCAAATACACCAGTTAGGGTCATTTCTACATCAAATTACGCCAGACAGTACACTGCTCTCTTGGAAATGTTATGTATCTTACTCCCAAATACACCAGTTAGGGTCATTTCTACATCAAATTACGCCAGACAGTACACTGCTCTCTTGGAAATGTTATGTATCTTACTCCCAAATACACGAGTTAGGGTCATTTCTACATCAAATTACGCCAGACAGTACACTGCTCTATTGGAAATGTTATGTATCTTACTCCCAAATACACGAGTTAGGGTCATTTCTACATCAAATTACGCCAGACAGTACACTGCTCTCTTGGAAATGTTATGTATCTTACTCCCAAATACACGAGTTAGGGTCATTTCTACATCAAATTACGCCAGACAGTACACTGCTCTCTTGAAAATGTTATGTATCTTCGGCAAAATGATGCTGAAAGCAAAACAAGTTAACTCAGGTGAATGACCAAGGCACTCCTATACAACGGAAATTAGCCCATAAAGAAATTATCATATTCCGCTTCTGCCGTTGCCATCATCCCTCACAAACATTTACGACTCGGCCTACAAATGAACAAGAAAAAAATTGCTTCGTCATGTCCCATTACAGTGGAACCCCACTTTCAAGACTCAGCCTACAAATGAACAAGAAAAGAAATTGCTTCGTCATGTCCCATTACAGTGGAACCCCACTTTCAAGACTCAGCCTACAAATGAACAAGAAAAGAAATTGCTTCGTCATGTCCCATTACAGTGAAACCCCCCTTTCAAGACTCAGCCTACAAATGAACAAGCAAAGAAACTGCTTCGTCATGTCCCATTACAGTGAAACCCCCCTTTCAAGACTCAGCCTACAAATGAACAAGAAAAGAAATTGCTTCGTCATGTCCCATTACAGTGAAACCCCCCTTTCAAGACTCAGCCTACAAATGAACAAGCAAAGAAACTGCTTCGTCATGTCCCATTACAGTGAAACCCCCCTTTCAAGACTCAGCCTACAAATGAACAAGAAAAGAAACTGCTTCGTCATGTCCCATTACAGTGAAACCCCCCTTTCAAGACTCAGCCTACAAATGAACAAGCAAAGAAACTGCTTCGTCATGTCCCATTACAGTGGAACCCCACTTTCAAGACTCAGCCTACAAATGAACAAGCAAAGAAATTGCTTCGTCATGTCCCATTACAGAGGAACCCCCCTTTCAAGACTCAGCCTACAAATGAACAAGCAAAGAAATTGCTTCGTCATGTCCCATTACAGTGAAACCCCCCTTTCAAGACTCAGCCTACAAATGAACAAGCAAAGAAACTGCTTCGTCATGTCCCATTACAGAGGAACCCCCCTTTCAAGACTCAGCCTACAAATGAACAAGAAAAGAAACTGCTTCGTCATGTCCCATTACAGTGAAACCCCCCTTTCAAGACTCAGCCTACAAATGAACAAGAAAAGAAATTGCTTCGTCATGTCCCATTACAGTGGAACCCCACTTTCAAGACCCCATAACTCTGCTCCGAAGACTCTCCCGATCATTCAGGTGAGTCAAAAGGTGGGTCTCTACCTGACGTTTGTCAATGAAGCCTTTTTCCCTGGGTCCGGAAGGCATGGCTGGAGCCACCACGCTAGTCGGAGAGGGAAGGTTGGTGGTTGAGCTCTGGTGGAAAGACAAGATGGCGGGATCTTGCACCGTAGGCGGCTGGAATTTCTGCAACCACATCTGAAACGTTCAACTGTTATCATCTTGCTTTACTTCTGAGACACTGTGCCTGGTAGGTTATTCCCAAAAGCCTTGGCCCAGTAAGACTGTTAATTATCTACAACAACAACGAAAAAAATGGTCTCACGGAATCTCGAGTCCCACTTGAATCCAACTCACACACTTTATACTATGAAACTTATTATATAGCTTTCTAATTCTTGTTCTCCCCAAAACTTACACACTTAGTGACTTGCACTAAGGGTACACAAGCAATTTAAAAAATACTGTATAAAATAAACTCACCTTCCACTGAGGACTATTCAATTTCTTGACTGACATGGCACAACAGTCGAAAAAAATGTTCAGTAAGCAACCTTACCAAACGTAACGTTAACAAACGAACTCTTGCACAAACAAATCATAAAGCAACTCTGTCTCATCGATATCCGTTTGCGTTTCGCTTCTGTGTAGCCTGCGGTCTGTCGAAGTCACTCCGCGAATAGTTCCTCAGATTTGCAGCGTGTGGTAAGCTCGTAGAGGACGGGCACTGGTTTTTTCTTTTCGCTTTGAAAGGGGCTTGTTCACATAATTTGTCTTGGTCAAGTACGTTGTATTGGTTCTTTGTCCTAGTCTAGAAATTGTCCTAAAAGAGTGCTGAAACATAAAAGAAAGAAACATGTAAAAGTTTCATCTAAAAAAAAAAGTCTGATACTAATGCTATATAGCAGTCCCTCTCATGAACAGACACCCTTGAGCCATAGCAATACTCCACGCCTGACCAAAACTACCCCCTCCCCCCCCCCCCCCCTCCTGATGGGTACACGTGCACTCAAGTTATCAGTGACTGTCATCACCCATTGTGGCTGTGATCTTTGTACCAAGAGCCAGACCAGGGGTCGACACTAACTTATTTGGCCTGGGGCCACACTGGCCCCAGAGATGGAAATTGCTGGGGCGGAAAACAAAAATCTGGGGCCCACTCTCAGTATTCACGTGCGGCAATGCATTGTCTGTTTTTCTTCATCGTACTGAAGCCAGGGAAATTCTTTCAACCATTTGACATTGAAATTACGACAGCGCTTCACGCTTTTGGCTGCATCGGTCTCCTTTTTATATTTAGTCAAGTTTTGACTAAATATTTTAACATCGAGGGGGAATCGAAACGAGGGTCGTGGTGTATGTGCGTGTGTCTGTCTGTGTGTGTGTGTGTGTAGAGCGATTCAGACTAAACTACTGGACCGATCTTTATGAAATTTGACATGAGAGTTCCTGGGTATGAAATCCCCGAACGGTTTTTTCATTTTTTTGATAAATGTCTTTGATGACGTCATATCCGGCTTTTCGTGAAAGTTGAGGCGGCACTGTCACGCCCTCATTTTTCAACCAAATTGGTTGAAATTTTGGTCAAGTAATCTTCGACGAAGCCCGGGGTTCGGTATTGCATTTCAGCTTGGTGGCTTAAAAATTAATTAATGACTTTGGTCATTAAAAATCGGAAAATTGTAAAAAAAAATAAAAATATATAAAACGATCCAAATTTACGTTTATCTTATTCTCCATCATTTGCTGATTCCAAAAACATATAAATATGTTATATTCGGATTAAAAACAAGCTCTGAAAATTAAATATATAAAAATTATTATCAAATTTTTTTTTTCGAAATCAATTCAAAAACACTTTCATCTTATTCCTTGTCGGTTCCTGATTCCAAAAATATATAGATATGATATGTTTGGATTAAAAACACGCTCAGAAAGTTAAAACGAAGAGAGGTACAGAAAAGCGTGCTATCCTTCTTAGCGCAACGAATACCCCGCTCTTCTTGTCAATTCCACGTGCACTGCCTTTGCCACGGGCGGTGGAGTGACGATGCTACGAGTATACGGTCTTGCTGCGTTGCGTTGCGTTCAGTTTCATTCTGTGAGTTCGACAGCTACTTGACTAAATATTGTATTTTCGCCTTACGCGACTTGTTTCGTTTCTCTCCACCCTGTTCTTCATCTTCATTTCCATGTCTTTTTACACCAGGGATGTGTCGCCACATTTTGCGTTTGGCATTTGAAGGCGATACTTATCTCTCATGCTAAAGAGCACAATCTGGGAGCTATTTCCCTTGCGGCATTGTCCTTCGACGATTTCAATGATTTTTTTCTGCGGCATTGATCGTAACGCAAATTTCAGTGACGACTTTGACTGGCGATTTTTAGTGATTGGCTCTGGCATTGGAATTTTCGGTTTGTCATTGTCAGTTGGAATTTATCCTGGGGCGGAGTGGGCCCCAAGCTTCGGCAATGTTTGGGGCGGAACACAAAACTCTGGGGCGTTCCGCCCCCCGCCCCCGCTAGTGTCGAACCCTGCAGACTGCTCTGTTATCGATTTTGATGTGGTGAAAATTTGAGGATGGTCCGTCCGTACATTGGAGGTATGACCTGCTGTTGGGACCGAAAATGAGTGTCCGTGTCCACGTTATGCAGGTGTCCGTTTAAGGGGGGGGGGGGGGGGGATGGGGGAATATAGAAGGAAAACACTCCGTGCGAGCAAATGTGTCCGTACATGTCAGGTGTCCGCTCACGCAGGGGGACGTACATTGCAGGGACTGCTGTACTATCTCCTATCAAATCAGATCACTGAAGACATCAAACTAATACTAGATACTCCCTCAGTTTTCAAATGTTGAAAACTTTATGTCAACTGGGGGAGAATAAGGGAGGTGAGGGTGTCTACAGCCAGCAACTACTTGCCGAGAACAGTGAGTAAGAAATCACACTAACCTGTCATTACTAAGGCCAAAAAAAAAAAATTGTCTGTTTCTGGTAACATGGCTAAAAAAAATAGGGTCGGTAGGTAGGGATTTTTTTTTATATATAATTTTTTTTATACCCCAAATGTAGACCAATAAAACTAACTTTAAAAATCGCGCAAAGAGACTGGATTCACTATACATAGAGACAAGACACTCAACACATTTACAAATCGTCAGCGGACTTTCGTTTTCACACGTTTTTGTTTTCATTTTCTCACCCTGTCCTTTACCACCAAAAAAGAAGAAAAACATTTTTGAGTTTGGAAAAAAAAAGTTTAGGGTCGGCGCCGAAATTTAGGGTTGGTCGGGTGACCAGAAACAGACAATTTTTTTTTGTGGCCTAATCACATTTCACAAGTTAAATGCAATTCTCACTTTCTCAACTTTCTGTCACAATGATTTTTTATTTGACATTTTCAGTAGGAATGAAGTACAGAAATCAGTTTCACCACCTGCTAGTTGAGTAGTTCTCACAGTCACAATGTTTTGCTATTCACTTTAAAGAACAACAACGGCAAAAACAGAACACAGACAAAGAGTACACAATTCAGTATTGTTAATGTTATACAGTTTCTTGCAACAAAAACTTACATTTAAACAACTGCGCTTTCCGTGAGTGGGGAAATGTGTGTGTGTTTGCGTATGGGGGGGGGGGAATGGTTGCTTACTGCTGTCAGTTATTCCGGGTTAGGAAGTAGGCCTTCTTCTTAATTAATACAGACACAGCCCTTACTGACAGTTCTTCAGCATCTCCGTCACTTGTCAACAAGATCCATCCAACGTGCACTCAGGGCAAGCAATATTATTATGATTTATTTTGGATTCAGTCACCAGTCACATCAATCACTGGTTAGGCTCTACATGATGACAAACAGTCATTCTCAACATGACTGAAAAGAAACGGCGTGCGCCAAACCTTTGAACCACATCCACAACAACTGCACAGCCGCACGGCTGTTTTACTGCGCACATGTACGCAATCCTCAGGAACAAAACTTGAACTTGAACTTGAAGTTTACTATGTGGTAGGCTGTGTAGCCTTTACATAGGTCCTATTACTAGACTGTAGCATGCGTGGCGGGCTATTTTACAATCTAGACTAGGCAGGTAGGGTTGTACATAGAAGTACTGTGGCGCCAGAAATTGTCTATCCTGGTCTTAAAGCTGTTGACTGATGGCGCTGTTACTGCCTCTTCAGGCAAAAGAACACATGAGTCCCAAAATTACGAACAGATTTTCAGTAGTTCATAAAAACAGCTTCATTTTCAGTTCCAATGAGAAAACAAAGCTGAGGCTCATAAAAAACAACTCAAAACTTTCCGGCAGACTGCCAAGTCAGCGTCCTCCAGTCGGATTCAAGGCTGGTGTGGAACTGCTTTCTGACAAAAAGCATCCCAAACTTGCAAAGTTTTTCATCTATACCTTTCATCATTTCACTCTTAGGAAACAATCAGGTATATTGATAAATATATTGTCTTACGTTTCAAAATGATCATACTGACAAAAACACGCGGTTATGCGGGATTCTTATGCCTCAAACTTACCCCAGTCCACACACAACACTGCAGATGCCGCCATCTTAGATACCTTGTTCATTACGTTACTCTGATATAAAACACTTTAATGCATATTCCAATGGATTGAGTTTAATAAACTCAAATGTACCCTACCACATACAAGTATACTTAATAAAGTATGAGTGAGTATCCGTGTGTGATACTTTACCTTTCGTTGTTTGAAACTAGTAACATTATTGATGAAAGCTTTTATATTGAGATTAGCACTCATATTAGAATGACGTCAGATCAAAAACATCACAACACTTGCAGTTCCTTCTTCTTCACAGCAGATAAAGTTTGGGCCAGACAGGCTGTTTAGAGTTTAATTTGTCAACAAACCAGGCAGGTACGTTGGTATTTGTACAATTCCTGGGTTCTGTAAGATATCGAGTCAATTAAATGTAAACGTAGCCGGAAAAAAATGATAAATGGCAAACGCTTCTTGGATGAATTTTTAGTGTGATGTCGCAACCGATTGTGAGGGATAGTGTCTTTATAATCATAGCCTCATGAAAATTAGTCATTCATTCGAGCAGACTGTAGTGATCAGTAACGGCAGAAGCTTTCTTTTTAGTCAGAGTGTACGAGGTGTTAAGGATACTTTGTTTTCATAGTATTGTTGCTTTATTTGGTCAGTATTGGCTTCATTTGATTTTTCATTTATTTGTTTACAAAAATTCCCAGTTGGTTTTCCCAGAACAGGTAAGTGCACACTAGAGCAGTCATTTCTTCACACAGGAAACATTGTGAGGTGTATGCGAAATTAATGATATGGACATGCAGCATTTTTGGTCTGTACCAGTTTCAACATGATTGTTTAAAAGTTTAATCGCAATGGCTTTACATTTACGCTCTGACTCGGTGTACACAGACTTTTGTCCCTGTATCCAGGTTTCCCAATTGCTTCATTTCCGGCCGATTTATGTGGAGGACGTGATGCGCACAAAAAATATTGGCGGTCTAGAAGTGTTGTCTGCGCAATGATCGCGGCGGCTTTCTTGACCGCCAAGGACGACCACGCACGTTGTGAGACGTCATTCATTAGACCTCAATACCACTACCAGGATTGAAAATCCTGTTTAGACTCAGATTATATACCTTTGCCTTTTTTAATTCAGTACTTGTTCTTGACTTAAAGGTGGTCGTCTATATTTTTGCTTTTTTTCAATAATCTTATGGTTAGATTTCGCTAAAAAGTTATGTCAGATGATGAATGAACCATGGGGAAAAAAGTTATTGAAAAAAAAATATATGTAAAAAAAGATTTTATTTTTGGGTAGCGTGACTCACGCTTCCAATATTTTGTTTGCTGAGAACATGTGCTTTGCCTAAAAATACTGACCAATCAAATTCATGTCACTATGCTTATAGCCACGCCCAAACAAGTGCAGCAACAGTTTGACACTGGAGCGCTGTCCACGCTTTTTTTTAAACGCACGAAATGCACGGGATTTGAGAGGAGTTTTGTGCTTGGCATTTTCCAAATAAGGATATCCTACTATGAGTACTACGCTGGAATACTACAATGAATTTTCAAACGGCTACACTGGCTAAGTGGCTTCGTCTTTCCTGATCGAAAGGGGGTGTATTGTTGATAATTGTAGATAATAGACTCTGCATTTTAATGGTCAAATGGCGATTTCGGTATAAAAATGTAGACAAGGACCTTTAAGTTATAATGTAACACTGCAGGGTAACTCTGTTCACTTTTGTCTTCATTTTATCAAGCTCTCAACTTGATTCAAGTGTGCACTTATAAATGTGACTTTGTGAGAGAGAAAAAGTAGTGATGTCACGCTATACTTATAGTGTAGTGTGAATTTTATTCATGATAGCAATGATCAAAGCTGTTGCAAGAGTAGGATTAGAAAACTGTTAACATCATGACACAGAATAAATGTTAGTATGAATGTGAAATGATGGATGTTGAATTAGTGAGGATCTTTCTGTCTTCATCAGTTGTGTTCTCTTAAATTATAATATTATTTAATAATAATAATAATAATAATAATAAGGGTATTTATATTGTGCAAATCCTAACATAATTCTAATCGGCGAAAATCACCTTCACTTCTTTTTTCTTCGGACAGACCACACAGCCAAAATGCCGTTAGAATGGTTGTTTGGTCGCAAAAAGACGCCAGAAGAGATGTTGCGTCAGAATCAACGAGCGCTGAACAAAGCAATGCGCGATCTGGACCGTGAACGTCAAAAGATGGAGCAGCAGGAAAAGAAGGTCATCGCAGACATCAAGATGATGGCCAAGAAGGGACAGATGGTACGTTTGTAGAGCTCTTTGGTTGTGGTTTTCACTGTGTCTTGCGCGTGTGTCTGTCCATGTATCATCCTGTCCCTATCACTCTATGTGTCTGTCCATGTATCTTCCTGTCCCTATCACTATGTGTCTGTCCATGTATCTTCCTGTCCCTATCACTCTATGTGTCTGTCCATGTATCATCCTGTCCCTATCACTCTATGTGTCTGTCCATGTATCTTCCTGTCCCTATCACTATGTGTCTGTCCATGTATCTTCCTGTCCCTATCACTCTATGTGTCTGTCCATGTATCATCCTGTCCCTATCACTCTATGTGTCTGTCCATGTATCATCCTGTCCCTATCACTCTGTGTGTCTGTGCATGTATCTTCCTGTCCCTATCACTCTATGTGTCTGTCCATGTATCATCCTGTCCCTATCACTCTATGTGTCTGTCCATGTATCTTCCTGTCCCTATCACTCTATGTGTCTGTCCATGTATCATCCTGTCCCTATCACTCTATGTGTCTGTCCATGTATCTTCCTGTCCCTATCACTCTATGTGTCTGTCCATGTATCATCCTGTCCCTATCACTCTATGTGTCTGTCCATGTATCTTCCTGTCCCTATCACTATGTGTCTGTGCAAAAAGTATATATTGTCTGTGTATGTGTTAGTAAGTTGTTAGCATCTGTCTGTGTGTGTCTGATGTGTGTGTCTTGGAGGAATTAACTTACGCTTTTATTTCAAGCTCTGTTACTATTTAATCATTTTGTGGTTAGGTACTCTTTTTTGTGGGTGGTTTTATTTGATTATTTTTCACTGGTGAACAAAAGATAATCCCTTTTCTTTTAAAAAAAAAGGGAAGCTTTCCTGGGACAGAGTAACACTGACAGGAAACTCTTTGTTTTGGATGTTTGATACTGATATTTGTTTCAATCACTTATTTTGTTGACAGGATGCTGTGAAGGTTATGGCTAAGGACTTGGTGCGAACGCGGCGTTACGTCAAAAAGTTCATCTCACTGCGAGCCAACATTCAGGCCGTGTCACTAAAAATCCAGACACTGAAAGCCAACAACACCATGGCCAATGCTATGAAGGGAGTTACCAAGGCCATGGCCGCAATGAACAAACAGGTACAACAAATTTCAGTCACTGTCACTGAAAGGTTTGTTTTGGTGGCAGAACTCAAGTTGGTGTCAATCAGACTATCACTTTATCAGAGCTGCTTGTTTCTCTTGAGGGAACGGACATGTGATACTGCCTTTAAATTTAGAAGAATATGATGTGTAGGAGATTGAATAACATTAAAATCAATGGAACTGACTTGATGATTTCATCATTGCACAAAAATAACTACAATGCATTGAACTCACTTCTTTGATATTTAATTTATAAATGAAACAAAATTAATAGTTGAGCTGGAACTGACTTTACTATATTTGATTAATGAACACAAAAATATGATACATATTAATTGTCCTTACAGTTGAAGCTGCCCCAAATCCAGAAGATCATGATGGAGTTTGAGAAGCAGTCGGAGGTCATGGACATGAAGGAGGAGATGATGAGCGATGCCATTGACGATGCCCTCGGCGACGAAGATGATGAGGATGAAAGGTAAAGAAGATTTGTATTGTGAAGAAGATGCTCTTGATAGTCAGCCAATGGTTGTGAATGTGATGAAAGTTGTTCAAGAAGTGAAATCAATGAGTTTGGGAATTTCTTAGTACAATTTTTACTACCTCCCCCTGGGGTATTTCACTTTAGCTCCAAACTTTGAAAGCTAGGTTATGTAAAAAAATATTTTTTATAAAAGTGCAAGATTTGAAATCCTTGCTTGTAAAATTCACAAAATTACATATCTTGAGGCGCTTTTTTATATTTTTTTTATTTTTTTATTTTTTTATAAGTTGAATAGCTTATATAGTGCAAGTTTCAAAATTCTCATTGTCACTGATGTGCTGACAAAATAGTAATTTGAAATGTTATGAATATGTTCTTGGAGAGGGGCTGTGCTTGTAACTTTTGGTTTTTGTTTTGTTCAGGAAGGTGGAACTGACACTGTATTTTGTTTTTCATCTTTCAGTGACGCTATTGTTTCCAAGGTGTTGGATGAGCTTGGTCTGCAGATGGCTGATGACCTTGCTGGTGAGAGGAATAGAAACAATGTTTTTCATGAGATAAATCTAATTTATTAATATATATACTGATTCATAGATAACTGTTTTCAAGGCTCCAATAATGTTTCCCTCTTTTGAATATTTTATTTTTTGTTTCAAATATAAAAAAAATTCACGTGTCATCTTCTTTCTGCCTTTTCTCTTTTGGATCTAAGCATCCAACCTTTTCTTCGTTGCCTTTTCGTACCAAGATTTCTTAATGAAGTTATTATAAGTCAAGTTGATCATCAGTTTTTGGGATATTTTTGCTGCATTATTAGGATCATCATATCTGCAGAATTATATTTTGTGTCCGTTTTATAACCCTCGCAATAAAACAAATTGTTTCAGGTCTGCCTGGCACGGGCCAGTCCTTGTCAACCGCAGCCTCTGGATCTAAGCAACCAGTTGCCGCTGCCGCTGTGGGCGATGCAGATGCCGATCTTGAAGCTAGATTGGATAACTTGAGACGGCAGTAAAAGTGAAAAGATTTTTCACAGGGTGATTGACCCCAACGGGTCAAGCTGAAACAAAACAAGAGCCAGACAAAGTGCTAAAAACCATGTCTTTGAAAGAGGAAAATGAAAATGTGGAAAACATTCAAAAGTAGCAGATTAAAAGGGTTAATTGATAAGAAACGAAGTCATTTTTGCAAAATTATGTGTACACACTTTTCTGGAAAGACACAAAAAGGGTACACGTAGCCTGAAACATTTCAATGGAGATGTAAAGAAAGGGTACACGTAGCCTGAAACATTTCAATGGAGATGTAAAGAAAGGGCTGAAAACACATTTGAAGGGGGGTTTCCTATTTCAAGAAGTGAGCACCATTAATTATGACAGATTTCTTGCTTAGTTGCCCAGACCAGCTGTGATTCTGAGTTAAATTTTCAGTCAATATCAGCCACTCAACACTAGCTAAACCTTATGAAAGTATCTGCTTGCCGTACTGTGTTCAGAAACACAAGGCTCTTGAGCTTGACAGTCCTAGATAATATTGTGACTTGTTGTCAGTGTATTTGTGGTGCCTTTTGGTCTAATGTAGCAACAAATATCATCAGGTAAAAATCCTCAGAAAAATGCACGTCGACTGAGACTGAGACTTTCAAGGTCGTTTTACCCTGATCTTGTGTAGCATTTGTCAAAGCTTTTGGATCATGAAGGTGTCTTCTGATGGTTTTGCACTGGGGCTTGAAAACTATCATTTGTTGTTCCAATCATGCTTTGATTTAAGAATTGTTAGGGTTTGTCACAAGAAATAATCAGCAAGATTTATTTGTGAGTCATTGGTCTTGTTATAACATGGGGAGATCTTTTTGTGGTTGAGTTTAATTGTATGTGTGTGGCTAATTTGCTTTTAAAATGTGTATGGTTGGATATTTCTTTGTGAAATAATATGTGTACAGACTTGTCACTGTGTGCTGTTGTTCCTCCCCCACCCCATCCCCAACTTCCCCGCGTCTTAAACATCGCCTCTCCCTCACCTCTTTATTTCTTCAAATAAAGTTCTCTGCTGCAGATATTTCTTGGATATGGTTACTTAAAAGTAGCATGAATTTTTTGTTTTATATCATTTACAACCCCCCGCGGGTTAGGGGGAGTCCCATATTGGTTGGGACGAGAAAGAATTTACCCGATGCTAACCAGCATGTCGTAAGAGGCGACTAACAGGTTATGTTTCTCCTTTTACCCTTGTTAAGTGTTTCTTGTATAGAATATAGTCAATGTTTGTAAAGATTTTAGTCAAGCAGTATGTAAGAAATGTTACGTCCTTTGTACTGGAAACTTGCATTCTCCCAGTAAGGTCATATATTGTACTACATTGCAAGAA
Organism: Littorina saxatilis; assembly: GCF_037325665.1. Lineage (NCBI taxonomy): Eukaryota > Metazoa > Mollusca > Gastropoda > Littorinimorpha > Littorinidae > Littorina > Littorina saxatilis. The sequence goes on from NC_090247.1 coordinate 72,917,481, forward strand.
CCTGCAGCAATTTTTTGATTAGTGCTTTTGTGAACAAGAAACAATTAACAAGTGGCTCTATCCCATCTCCCCTCCTTTCCCCTATCCCGTCTCCCCCCTTCCCCCGTCGCGATATAACCTTGAATGGTTGAAAACGACGTTAAACACCAAATAAAGAAAGAAAGATATCATTTACATCACAAAGGACAGGTACAACTGTAATCTGACATGTAAATGTGTAGCAATGTTGTAGGTGATTTTGTGTTTTTAAAACATTAAATTGTCTGAAATTTATCTGTTTTAGGCCACTTTTTTTTTCCGTGTGTGTTTGTTGCATTTGTTTGTTTAAGTTTCCCTGTGCTCATCAGTGACTTTTCTGTCTACAAGTTTAATCAAATTATTGATAGTTTGGATTGAAGTGAGATTGAAGTTATGAGTGTGTTTTGTAAATGCTCTGTGAAATTGAAGTGAATGGCTACAGATGCCCCACCCCCACCCCCACCCCCCTTCCTCCTTTTACTGTTTTAGTAAGAACATGCTTTCTTTGACTTCCTGTTGATAAGCTGTGTAAATCTACCCCCATTTTAAGACTCTCCCCTTTTTAACCCCTTCACTGCCCACCCCGTATGTAATACGTGGTCATTTTCTGTTTATCGTACGCCCATAACCGTATCTCATACGTGGGATTTGTGTCAACAACATTTCAGGACATTTCTGAAAACTAAATGGGAGGTAACCACTGTCCAAGTACTTGTAGGGGTTCTAAACACAGTTCTTTCCCATAGACCATTCGGATAAGTTACTACCACTGTGGCAGTGAAGGGGTTAAGACCTAAGTTTCTGGGATTTTGTTTAGGTCTTGCATGGGGGTTCCACTGTATTGTTTATTGTTACTTAGAAGATAAGAAAATACAGAACACCACATGCAAATATAATCGCAATTTAATTCATCTATACATGACCCCAAGTTGTAAATAACCCTTTTCTGTTTCTGCTTAATTATGGCACAATTCTGATTATGTAAGTGATTTTATATTTTTTCTGTCTTAAATGTGTACATTTTTACTGAAGAAATAAAATGAATTTGTATGAACACATGTCTTTTTCCTATTTTATTCGGGTTTACTTTATGTCAACTGCATAGAAAACATGTTTGTTGGTTTGTCATAATTATCAGTATTCTGTACGTACTTCACACATACAGGTATATTTAGTATGCCAGGTGCTCTAAAATACAATGCACAATAAGACACCACCCATATTGAGGAGAAGGACATGCTAGTTTCAAATCTAGTCATATATGTGTATCAAATCTGCTTATAGTTCTCTCTCTCTCTCTCTCTCTCTCTCTCTCTCTCTCTCTCTCTCTCTCTCTCTCTCTCTCTCTCTCTCTCTCTCTCTCTCTCTCTCTCTCTCTCTCTCTCTCTCTCTCTCTCTCTCTCTCTTTTGTTTTTGTTTGCCTGTTTTGCCCATGAACCTTGTATACGTGTGTGTGCGTGCGTGTGTGTGTGTTACTTTAAAAAAAATGTGTTAAAGGTTTTTGTCTATCTTTATTATTATTGTTTTTGTTTGTCAATATGTCAGTTGGTAGCGCGCTGGCTTTGTAGCCAGTTGGTCGCTATCAGCGTGGGTTCGATCCCCACGTTCGGCGAGAGATTTATTTCTCGGAGTCAACTTTGTGTAGACTCCCTTTGGTGTCCGAACACCCCCGTGTGCACGAAAAAGATAGCACGTTCACAGCAAAAGTCTCAGGGCTTGGAAAACACGAAGACACGCATGCACCATCTCTCGTCTCTTGATTATCATGATCGTATTTCGATAATTTGACGAGACAAACCCAATGCTGGTGTGTCGAAGAAGACAGCCACAGCGGGCTTGTTCCGGCGAATCAAAGTATCACACCATATCTTCAGCGTATTACCAATACCTGTCCCAATATAGACCAGTTGGTCTAAGAGGACGTTAAACCCTAATAGTCAGTCAGTCCGTCAATATGGCTAAGCTAAAGACAGTAACCGATCAAAGCCTCTCTCTCTCTCTTTCTCTTTCTCTCTATCTATCGTGTATGTGTTTGTATTTGTGCTCTCTCAGAAGTTAGATGGAAGAAACAACCAAAATAATTTAGGAAATCAGTGTATTTCTCTTTCCCTTTGACTGCGCACAGCGGTATGAACGGCAGCCGTTCACTGTTGCACACATTTGCGTCGTCTGCTCCGGCGTAAATCTCGCAGGTGGTCACGTGACTGTTAACTTGACAACAAGTTTGGCGTCCATCATGGCTGCCAAGTAATGTGGATGATTTTTTACCCAAAAGTGAAAGAAAACAACACAAAAGCATGGATCGAGGTAACTGATTATTTTTTCTGAGAACCCTCATGTTTTGCTAACAGTATTGCAATCGAAAGGTCGGTGTAGTGATAACTACGAATGTATGGTTAAATGACGCGAAAGGCCATTTGGTGCAGGTGCTTGTGCGAGTGCCAAGAAGAAAGTTGACTTTTTCTCATTGAGTCTGATGCTAGCCCGCGTGTGTGTGTGTGTGTGTGTGTGTGTGTGTGTGTGTGTGTGTGTGTGTGTGTGTGTGTGTGTGTGTGGGTTGATGTGTGTGCATGCGTGTGATTATGATGTAAAACGTTACGAAAAGAAAATATGCCATTTATGAGTGCATTCGGTCAAGAATAACAGATTAGGCTGATAATGATGCTGTTTGTGAAATATTTGCAAACAAACATAGATACAGAACACGAGTGTGTGTGCATGCATGCACACACACATGCACACACACGCACGCACGCACGCATACACACACACACACACACACACACACACACACACACACACACACACACACACACACACACACACACACACACACACACACACACACACACACACACACACACACACACACTTACACACACACACACACACACACACACACACATGTGTGAACGCACTTGCTCAAACTCACACATATAAACATACACACACAGACACATGCACATTAACACACACACACACACACACACACACACTCACGCACACACTCATTTGAAAGGAATACCTTTTTTCTCTGATTATGTCAAATGAATTCAGTGCTCTGAATACTTACAAAAAGGATGAACATTTTATAAATCTTTCTGTGAGATTTTCCTTCGATCTTTTGCTTTTTTATTTAAAAAATACGAAATTTTTCATTTTACTAATTTTAGGCAGAAAGAACCTGGAGATGCTTGCAGAGGAGGATGATGAAGAGGAAGTAGAAGGATTCAAGGATGTGAGTCAGTCATGATGACAGTTTTGTTTGCTAATATGTTTTGATTTTGTTTGTTTGTTTTTTGATTTCTTGTTGCTGCCTGTTACAGTGTGCACATGTTGTTACATCAAATGTTTGCTTAGTGTTCAGGTGACAGTGGCCACATTTTCTGTCATTTTAACACTAACTCAAGCAATGATAATACAATTCTTTGAGGGTGCATGCAATTTCCCCAGATGTGTAAAATTAAGGAAGTGACTTACATTATAGCAAAAAATAAATGCCTTCAAAATGTATAAAGCTACAGTGCAACTTTCAGAGTAAAACTTGCCATTTTTTTGCACAGTAAAATTTCTATGTACTTAAACGTGTTTAATATTGTGTGAGACGATGACTGTCTATTGCATTGTTGCGCGTCTTGTTGGATTGTTTTGTGAGTTGTTGCGTTGTGGCGCACTAATAAGACGTGTGCAAGATATATCACGTGAGACCGCGAGACTCGTGAAAGATCTCAGCAGTCAAGCGCGAACATTGGGAAAGTAAAGAACAAGAAACGACTTCGCTGGCTCGACTCAGTTTTTATTGGTTTGACTGAGAAGATTTCACCAATGAACAACCATCAGAACAATAGAGCAACAACACCACAATTGTATTCATTATTATTTGTGTCAAATGTTTCCTTCAGATTAGAAGCACTTTGATAGTAATGTGTAGTTGTAGTTAACTAGGGTTTTCACTACTTTTTCCACTGACTTTGGTTTGCCTGTTTACACAGACAGAAGATGAGTCGGAAACTGATTCAGAGGACGATGAAGATTCTGGAGTGAGGCGAGGGGAACCAAACAAGTTTGATGGCCTGTGTGATGGACTGCTCAATGCAATGTCCCTTGTGCACAATGCGCTAAAAGATGTAAGTTTGTGTAGTTTGAAGTATAAAACCTTTCTGGCTTAATTGCCACATCCTGTGATAGTGACCTGTCAGAACACAGTAGCGCTACTTTTTTTATGCATTGCCGGTTAGAAACCTGTCAGATTTGGTGAGCTGGTTGGTAGGGAGGGTCTGGCTGCTGTGGTCTCCTGGTATGCTCTTGCAAATGGAGTTCAGCAACAGTATTTTTGTGTTGGGCTATTAGTATTACGTTAGCTTGAACTCACTCCTTGTTGACTGGATTTGCCTTTGGTATACATGGTAACTATGTTGTCTGATTTATTTGTTACTTATAAAACCATCTTTGAGTAATTGGTGTACATGGTATGTTGTCTGATTTATTTGTTACTTATAAAACCATCTTTGAGTAATTGGTATACATGGTATGTTGTCTGATTTATTTGTTACTTATAAAACCATCTTTGAGTAATTGGTGTACATGGTATGTTGTCTGATTTATTTGTTACTTATAAAACCATCTTTGAGTAATTGGTATACATGGTATGTTGTCTGATTTATTTGTTACTTATAAAACCATCTTTGAGTAATTGGTGTACATGGTATGTTGTCTGATTTATTTGTTACTTATAAAACCATCTTTGAGTAATTTTGCAAGCTACCTGACAACAAGGGAATGTTTTTCTCCTGCGTTGACTTTGTTTTTCCTTTTTTTGGGTAAAGGAGAAAAAAGAATCTGTTTCTTCATTTTTGACTGTATTTCCAGGTACTTGACATGAAGGATGAGCTACTCAAGCATGCTCTGCCACCAACTGTCCTCATTCACCTGTCTATGACTACCAGTAAACTCTACCGCAGGTAACAATCTATGTTTGGGAAGGGAGATTGTGTGTAAGACTCTCAAAGCCAAGAGTTAGTTTTCCTGTTGATGGCACCATGGCTTTGGTTCACAGACAGTCCTAGCTAGACAGCTGATTAAAAAGAGGCTGCTGTTAGAAAAATGCATAGTGACTCATGGTTTGATCATATTCTAAATCATTTGTTTGTACAGTTATATGAGGCTCGGAGGATTTTATGAAGGGTAAAGGGGACTTTGGTGAGGGTAAGAGAATTAACCCCTTCACTGCCCACCCCGTATGTAATACGTGGTCATTTTCTGTTTATCGTTTGCCCATAACCGTATCTCATACGTGGGATTTGTGTCAACAACATTTCAGGACATTTCTGAAAACTAAATGGGAGGTAACCACTGTCCAAGTACTTGTAGGGGTTCTAAACACAGTTCTTTCCCATAGACCGTTCGGATAAGTTACTACCACTGTGGCAGTGAAGGGGTTAACACTTTCTTTGGGGAAAAAGAGCACTCAACAGCATTGTTTACAACTCCTATGGATCATTTCTTAAAATGTACAAAGAGAACTATATCATCATACACTGTAATTGAAAACGGCTTTCCAACCTGTAAATATTAAACTTCACTGTATCTGCAAGAGAAGGATAAACGCCTCAAAATCAAAGGTGTGAGTTCCTCAGTGTGCTGAATTTATGGACAACCTGCATGGCGTTTACAGTGTGAGTGATCTGAGCATGCCAACGAATGAGCTGGTGAGACTGGTGCGTGTGTATTCCACACCCTGGGAAGAGAAGAGCGCTGCACTGAAGAAACTCCACGAAGACTATGAGAGCAAGCAGAGACAGCTCAACATTGCTATCAAGAGGCTCCAGCTGGTTGACGCACATGTAAGTACAGTGGAACCCCCCTTTTAAGACCCCCCCACCTCCCTTTTTGACTCACATGCGAAGCAAAAGTGAGTCTATGTACTCACCCCAGTCGTCCGTCCGTCCGTCCGTCCCGGCGTCCGTCCGGAAAACTTTAACGTTGGATATTTCTTGGACACTATTCAGTCTATCAGTACCAAATTTGGCAAGATGGTGTATGATGACAAGGCCCCAAAAAACATACATAGCATCTTGACCTTGCTTCAAGGTCAAGGTCGCAGGGGCCATAAATGTTGTCTAAAAAACAGCTATTTTTCACATTTTTCACATTTTCTCTGAAGTTTTTGAGATTTAATACCTCACCTATATATGATATAAAGGGCAAAGTAAGCCCCATCTTTTGATACCAGTTTGGTTTACCTTGCTTCAAGGTCAAGGTCACAGGAGCTCTTCTAAGTTGGATTGTATACATATTTTGAAGTGACCTTGACCCTGAACTATGGAAGATAACTGTTTTAAACTTAAAAATTATGTGGGGCACATGTTATGCTTTCATCATGAGACACATTTGGTCACATATGATCAAGGTCAAGGTCATTTTGACCATTATGAAATATGACCAAAATAAGGTAGTGAACCACTAAAAGTGACCATAACTCATGGTAGAAAGAGCCAATAAGCACCATTGTACTTCCTATGTCTTGAATTAACAGCTTTGTGTTGCATGACCTTGGATGACCTTGACCTTGGTTGGGTCAAGGTCACATGTATTTTGGTAGGAAAAATGTGTAAAGCAGTTCTTAGTGTATGATGTCATTGCTAGGTTTAGCTGAAGGTCAAGGTCATGTAAAGGTCAAGGTCAAGCATGTGAGTGTATGGGCTTTGCCCTTCTTGTTTGAGACCTTGATTTGTCAGATCTTTTATTCTTTAACGTCTCTAAATTTACTCCCATTTTAAGACTTTGTCATTTTTTAAGACAAGATTTTCTGAGATTTTGGGAGGTCTTAAAAGGGGGGTTCCACTGTATGTCACAACTTTGGAATAACTGTTATCCATTTGTCTGTAACTTAATAAGTATTCTTGCGATTAAACAATAATTGCAATGAAGGGACATGTTCCAGTCCTCTATCTCATGCATCGAAGGTGTCCTAGCTAGATCATTATGAGAGATGGGGGAATTCATAGTCAGACAGGGAGTGTCAGTTCATGCGACTTGAATTTCAGTAATGGTTGTTTGATATCATTTCCTTTTTTTGGCTCACGTAAGTGTAGCCTATGCGATGCTAACTTTTGTCTGTGCGTGCGTGCGTGCGTGCGTGCGTATGTATGTATGTATGTATGTCTGTGGTAGAAACTTTAACATTTCGTCATTTGAAGACGTCACATTATGACGTAAGAGGGTTAGACGTCACGCGAAGGAATTACTGAAAGTCTCGGTCATTATTTTGAGCGGGCCGAGACTAGTTGGCTGTCGTGTCCCTGTAAGTAGGCTACAAAAGTCATGCAGACAGACAGATCTAGATCTAGTGTCTCGCTTTCTTGCACAGTGTCACCTATGCTTACTGTGTGTGTGTGTATGTGTGACGGAGTGATTGAGTTTGTGTTACTGTTTGTCGATTTCTTACGTGAGCCTTGAAGGCTTCGCCTCTTGTTCTAAAGATGTTTGAAAGGCAGCTTTTGCAACAGAATAAACCGGGCAAGCATTAGTAGCCAACCAACCAACTAACCAATTAAACAAACAACCAAACAAACAACATACTCACACCATTAGTAATTTGTTTGTGTCTTTGTTGCTCCTAACAAACAAACACTGTGGCAAATTTCAGTATACTCACGGTTAAATTTCTGCTGTATTTCAGTCCAAGCGCATCGCCAGAGAAAAGCGTGTCATGAACTGGGAGAAGTTGTTTGCCAAGCTGACGTCTACGAAAGGCCATGGCCGCCGATGGAAATTCCTCATCGAGACGATCAAGCAGAAAGCTAAGATGGGCCTGGAACATGTCCAAGCCTACACACAAGCTCTGGAAGAGTCCAGCGAGTCGGAAGATGAAGATGTACTTACCCAAGCACCAACAACTCGGCCAGAAGTGGGAGATGCGGTCAGCGAAAATCAGAGTGAAGTATTTGACGAGGGTGAAGAGAGCAGAGGTGGTGATAATGATGATGAAGATGAAGGAGACGAGGACAAAGATGAAGAGGATGATGATGATGATGACGAAAGCAAGGACAAGGATGGTGATGATACAGAGAGCGAAGCAAGCGGGTTGAAGTTCGCTAACAACGATTCTGACGTTCCCACGGTAACGATTCACCTGGCCAACACCAGCGATGACGGGTCTGATGATGCATATAGTCGTATGGGTTCTCCAAAGGTGAAGATTTGTTTGGCTTCTTTCTTGCCTCTGTATGTAACTGAGCGAGTGGATGTTTGTGTTAGTCTATGTTAGTGTGTGTGTGTGTGTGTGTGTGTGTGTGTGTGTGTGTGTGTGTGTGTGTGTGTGTGTGTGTGTGTGTGTGTGTGATGATGTCTATATAAGATTTGATTCTATTAATTTGTATTCTTTTTCTCACAGAAAGTACGGTTTGAAGAAGAGAGAGTGCAAGTGATCAAGCCTCCAATGAAGGATGAGGAGATTACCACAGAGACACCTGACTATGATCGCTCCCTGTTTGTCCGTATTTACTGTCCCAACGGATTGGAGGATAAAGAATTCATCAGGTGCAGTCTCACCTGTAATGGTCAGATCTTCAAAACAGGAATTCTGGATTCTCGAGACGATGAAGAGGTAAGGGAAATTTGCAGTAGAAGTTTGCCAGTGTGAGGATTGCAGACGTAGTTGTGTGGGTTGGGAAATGTGACGAGTTTGTAGGATGTGTGTGCGTTTGTCTGTCTGTCTGCCTGTCTGTTTGTCGGTCACTCTTTCTGTCACCCTGTCTGTCACTCTGTCTGTCACTCTGTATGTATGTCTGTCTGCTTCCTTGCTTGTGTTTGCCCCACTCTGTCGGCATAAAATGATATGTGTATAATTATTTCCTCCTTTTTGTTTGAAAGCCACTAAATTGCAAATGTTTTGTGAAATAAAATGCTAACCTCCATATCGCTTATGGTATATGAAGTGCAGAACAGTATTTCCTATCATTCATGAATTGCAGCTAACACACAAATTAATGTGTGTATTTTAGGAAGAAGCAGAACTGCCCTCAGCTTCCAAGCGACCTCGCGCTGCTGGAAATAGTAGACGAACACCTGAAGGTTAGTTGGTTGTGGGGTAGTGCACAAAGTGACCAAGTGAATGTCAACTTTGCTGGGGTGTATTTGTTTCTTTGTGTGCATGCTGTGTGTTTGAGTGTGTGTGTGTGTGTGTGTGTGTGTGTGTGTGTGTGAGTGAGTGTGTGTGTGTGTGTGTGTGTATGGGTGGGTGTTTGATTGCCTGCCAATGGCTGTATCGTTGCCTGTCTTGGCTTAATTTTTATCTGCCTGTCTTGTGTGTGTGTGAATGTGTGTGTGCGTGAATGTGTGTGTGCGTGTGTGTTTGATTGCCTGCCAATGGCTGTATCGTTGCCTGTCTTGGCTTAATTTCTATCTGCCTGTCTTGTCTGTCTGTCTGTCTGTCTGTCTATCTGTCTGTTTGTAAGTCTGTATATTTACCTACCTGTCTGTCTTCATGATGCCTGCCCACCTATCTGTCTGCCATCTTTAACTGTAACCTTTAAATGTCATGTTATATCTGGTTATTTGGGTTGTTTCGAATTGCAGGGTCACAACCTTCAAAGCCAGAAGAACCTCCTGTGAAAAAGTCCAAGAGGTTGGTTTACTTGTGATATTTATGCTAAATTGTAACAGTACAAGATGTGGATGTTAAAAATTCAAACACGCACATGTGAGGCATCAAAAGGCTAGATGCTGGTTATCATGATAGATGTTAGTGTGACAGGGAGACTTTTTTTTGACCGTCGCCCTTCACAGCAGACTCTGCAGAGTTGTTCACCTTAGAAGTAGGCAACACCTGTGGATTGTAGAGTTCTGTTTGTGATGGGGTCTGGCGGCTAGCTTTTGTCTCTCTGTATGTTCATGGATTCCTTTGAGAATGCATAAAAGTTTTTATAGGGCTTAGAAATAAGCTCTAAAATTCTCAATCCTGTTTGATTGGACTTCGCCTCCAAAGGTGATTGTGGTGTTTCGGCACTCGGTTACATTAGTGTTGTTGTTTTTGTTGTTGTTTTTGTTGTTGTTGTTGTTGTCTTGTTTTCTGAGAGGCTTGTTTATGTGTCTTTTTTTCTGACCTTTTTCCTTTCTGTTCCCCATTCCAGTTTGATATTTTGTGTCACAAAAAAAGAAATAGTTTTGTCCCAGATTTAAGCGTCAGTACTACTGTAGTCTGAAGAATCAAAGTTTTTTAGTTTTGAAACAGCATGTGTCAGTGGTGATTTGAAAGAAATCCTGGGTGGCCGGGTAGCTCAGTTGGTAGAGCACTAGGGTCCTTAGGGTCACCGGTTCCAATCCAGGCCGGGAGAGACATGGGTGAACTTTATGTGCAGACTCAGAGATGGTATCCATGTCCCACCACAGTGGCACGTAAAAGACCTCGGTCATTCTGCCATAACTGCAGGTGTCTAATTAACCTAAACATGCACACAGCTGGGTATCACGACTCTTGTTGCTGCTAGCTTTCCACTGGGAGGAAGCGACCCAAATTTCCCAGCAATGGGATCATAGAGTAAATGTTTCAGCTTGCTGTTTGACCTCGGGGGATCATAGCCCTTCAGTGTTCTATTCTAAGAAAGAAGAAAAAAATTTAAAAAACATCTGCATTGGGTGTTATGTTACTATTGCTTATGAAATTGATTATCTTTCGGATTTGACCCTTTGTAGGTTTAGCGAGTTTGAGCTGAAATTGCCGGACGAGGTCGCAGAGGGAGTGTGGAGAACAAGGGACATGAAGGACGACCCTGTCAATCTTCAGATTGCAGTGCATCATGGACAGTATGAGGAACTCTTTGCCGTGGCAACCATTGACTTCATCGACATCAAAGATCTTGTGAGTATGGAGTGTTAGTTCAATTCAATATTGGGGTTCAATAACAAGTTTTTAAGCTGTAGTATGAGCATTAGAATTAAAATTTCTTTCATTACTTTGTGCATCTGATTTGGCCATTGATTCTCTTTGTACAGTTGAACCTGTCAAAAACAACCACCTAAAGGACTGACCAAAAGCGGTCATTACAGACATTTGGTCACTATTAGAAGGTGAATTATATAAAAAATTAAATTCCCTGGGGATTTCTTTGGGGTGTTCGTTATGGGCAGGTGGTCAATTTGGAGAGGTGATCGCAAGGACAGGTTGGACTGTATAGTCCTTTTCATCCACTGCAACTTGAAATAAATATGACAAGTGATCATTCCTCAAAGGTTTGATTACAGCAGTCCCTCTCATGAACGGACACCCTTGGGCCATAGCAAACCTGTCCGTACATTTGTCATTGCAGGTTGTCATTGCAGGTGGCCGGTCACGGGAGGGGTGAGGAGTTTAGCCAGCTACCCCTCCCCCCCCCCTCTTTCTCTCTCCCTCCCCCCAGCCATGTACTGTTTGGGGCTGTGGCCAGTGAGGTGTCAGCTAATTGAGGCCAGATGCACTCATGTTCACTCAGAGCAAAACCAGTTGACTGTGTCTAACTTTTGGCAAAGCAAGACAACTGAAGGGTTCACAGATTAGGTAACCGACTCACTGGTCAAGGCTGAGGGGAAACAAGAGTATCGTGTCAATGAAAGAGGTTACACACAGACACGCGAAGCTGAGAACTGTGGACGATTTTTCACTCTCTTTCTCGGAGGGCCTTTATCGACTGTGGCTTCTGTTGTTTACGTCCAACAGACAAGAATAAAGAGCATAAGCTTAGTGCAGTTTCATGTTGGCATCTTCGCATTTGAAAGCAAGAAAGTGCGTGTACTCCACACCTGACCAAACTGACTACCCCCCTCCTGATGGGTACACATGCACCCAAGTTAACAGAGACTGTCATCACGCCTTTGCAGCTGTGACCTTTGTACTAAGAGCCGGACTGCTCTGTTATCGATTTTGGTGTGGTGAAAATTTGACGATGGTCTGTCCGTACATTGCAGTTATGACCTGCTGTTGGGACCGAAAATGAGTGTCCGTGTCCACGTTTTGCAGTTGGCCGTTTAAGGGGGGGCAAATATAGAAGAAAAACACTCCGTGCCGAGCGAATGTGTCCGTACATGTCAGGTGGCCGCTCACGCCGGGGGCCGTACATTGCAGGGACTGCTGTACTATTTGGCAATTTCTGCATAACATGCTTTTTGTCTAAGTATTGTTTCAAGTATATTTCAAATCCAAAAACAAAGAGACTGCCAACGTTCCAAAATTGAGAATAAAAAAACAAGAAAGGTAAGTTGTTGGAACGTTGTTATTGACAAAATTACGTTACAATTACAAATTTATCGACCCAACGGTCTTTTAAGTGAACAGACAAACAAATATTCACAAAAAACTTGATAGAATCAGTTTTCGCCCACTCGCCAGGAAGCCGAGCGAATGAATAATAATTTTTGTGTGAATATTTGTTTGTCTGTGCTTGACCCGTCTCGGTCTTCGGGTATGGTTAGCCGAGACTATCAAAATGTTTTTTTGGTGTTTTATTTTAGTTTGATACCGACTGACTAATTGTTTTTAAATCGCTTTACACGACTTGTTTTCTTCTTCAATCTACAGCCACTGCAGACCATCGTTCTTCCTACACCCAAAGGGAACGATGAGGTGCTACACTTACGCTCTGACGACGGATCCCTGTCAGAGGATTTATACTTGGACGATTTGTCCGACTCCATCGACCTTACGCTTCCAGACGAAACATCGGAGCATCCCAGTCGTATGCAAACTCGGGATGATCCAGCCAAAGACATTGATGCTCTGCCTTTTCCACTGTATGCTCTGCATGCCACGAAAGCTGACGCTCTGCACAAGCCATGCGCGACCTTGCCGCTGGTGATGTACTGGGGAAAGAGGGAGAGGCCGCGTGTCCACAACAGACAGATTGGTAAGGAGTGTGTAATGGTGTTGGTATTTGTGATACCTTTCTTACTACAGTGGAACCTCCCTTTTAAGACCTTAACAAATCTGGGAAAATCCGCTCTTAAAATAGGATGGAGTCTTAAAATGGGGGTAAATTGTGACCCTCCACCACGAAATGAGTCGCATGTCACCTTTGCATGATTTTCATATTTTTACATTTTCCTAAAGAGTTTTTTTATGCTCTATCCAGTGGTGAAAACCGTTTTAGAAAAGAGGGAAAACTGTTTGAGTTATAAGCCTGTGACTAAGGTGACCCTCACACTGTTACACGGCACTCCCCAGACTTATATTAAGCCTAGCGTAGAACCGCGCGAGGTGACATACGACTCATTTCGTGGTGGAGGGTCACAATTGACAGAGGTTATGAACAGAAAGTCTGCGAAAAAAGGTCTCACTAGGGAGGGAGACTTAAATTGGGGGGTCTTAAAAGGGGGATTCTGCTGTAATACATATGTACCGGCCTTCTATATATATATACGACTAGTGTCTGACTGTCTGTCTGTCTGTCTGTCTGTCTGTCTGTTCGCGATGCACGGCCAAAGTTCTCGGTGGATCTTTTTCAAATTTGGACAACGTATTCAGCTACACCCCGGACACAACCTCATCGATGAGATATTTCAACACGTGCTCTCAGCGCGCAGCGCTGTGGGCGCTGAACCGATTTTTTGTGTGTGTGTTTTTTTTGTTGTCGGGATCCACTACCAGTAACTCTTCCTTATCTTCTCCAGTGTTTTCAGCCGCGATTATCTCCCTTCCTCCGTGTGGCGTCAATCCATATTCCCGTTACTACGTTACTATTTTTAGAATGTCACGATTGCACCCTTAAGTTGTTCTTACTGTAAAAGTAAAAAGGTCGAATCAATTTATAGCCACGCGAAAAATACACTGTCATCTATCTCTATATATTTATAGATATAGATAGATATATACGGCTTCTGTGTCTATGTGTGTGTGTGTGTGGAGGCAACACCTGTGGATTGTAGAGTTCTGTTTGTGATGGGGTCTGGCGACTTTTGTCTGTCTGTATGTTCTGGCATTTGAGAAGCCATAACAGATAATATAGGGCTTAGAAATAAGCTCTAAAATTCTCAATCCCGTTTGACAGGACTTCGCCTTCAAAGGTGATTGTGGTGAACCGCCACGCTGGCTGTCTCTGTCTCGCGATTCACCCCGGCGAAGCCGGGTATTCCTCTAGTTTTATATATGTCTATGCGCACACCACCCGTCATGTACAGCTGAAGTCAAGTCAGCTCCTGTGACGTAAACCCCATGAACAACATCCAGTGGGCATCCAGATCCAGACACTTACTTACTTCGATATGCTGGTTGGCATGAAGTGCAGCATGTGATACCTTTGAGTCTGATGTGAATCACAAACGCATGTGGCTGTGGTGGAGCTGGAACTCTAGCATTTGTATAAATGTTACAGCAGGGCTCCCCACAGACGCCCCTCCTAGCGGGTCCCAGGACCCCCACTTTCAGTTTCTAGAGGGTCCATGGACCCCCACTGCACAATTTTAGAGGGTCCCAAGGGTCCAAAAGCCGAAAAGCCCAGTTGTACTCATAAAACATTATGGTCACGCATAGTTCACTGTGAAGTGTCTTTATCATTGACATATTCTAGGAGGACACACACGCACACACCCACAGACACACACACACACACACACACACACACACACACACGCACGCACACACACACACACACACACACACACACACACACACACACACACACACCCCCCCACACACACACACACACATTTTTGCATCAGTTTCAACCTCCTTTCCGATTTCCTTCGCGTGAAATTGACATCAGTGCTTGCAAAATCCGAAAGATGTACCTCAAGTACGTAATAGCTAACGATTGCAGTCTGAAAATAGTATCTACGGTACGCACGATAAAGGGAATTTAGTGCGTCCCAGGACCCCCTCTTTGAAATTTTAGTGCGTCCCGGGACCCCCTCCACACATTTCTAGTACGTGTTTTGGGCTTCTAGTGCGTACAGGACGCAGGGACCGCGCACTGTGGGGAGCCCTGTGTTACAGTTGGGTGGTGTACACCGTGCCTAAACAATATAAAAGTCTGAACCAGGGAAGAGTATGTGACATCATCATTGTGTGGTATTGTTGGCTTCCAAAAATGTTTTGGTACCGTATTTGACGGATTACAAGACGCACTGTTTTATAAGCCGCACCCACGACTTTTGACAAAAAAATTGGGACGAGCCACGTATAGGCTGCGTGACTATATTAGCCGCCGTCGAAAAAAATATAATCAGATCGTGTCAATCACTCAAAACAACCAGGCAAATGGAAGTACGGTATTTGGCAAAATCGGCTCCGTTGACAAACGAAGATTCGCGAAAGAAAGAGAAAAGCGCCGAGTCTTGAGTAGAGAGCTAATAAAGTACCGGTAATCGCTAATCGAGCGAAAAGAAAATCCGCGGCAACTTCCATTAGGTGAATGCTATTTATAGTTTAGGTAACGTTTTAGCCGCATCTTTTTATAAGCCGCAAGGCGATTTTTTTTGGAAAAAAAGTCGCGGCTTGTAGTCCGTCAAATACGGTAGTTTTCATGCCCCAGTAAAGTTCAGTGGTTATCTACATCTGGTTGTGTCTGTTGTGTTTTCCTACAGATCTGGTCTATGGTAAAAAATGTTTTTAAAAAACATGAGAAAATAAAAAATGTTTTAAAAAAACATGAGAAAATAACTGCATGTTGCTTTAATTTCCAGGTACTCTTGGTGTATACGATCTAGTGTTTGACTTGACGGGCATCGACCTGACCACAACCACGAAAGAAGACTTGCACAAAGAACTGGTGGACCGGTCAGCGTCTGTTATTGGCTTCACTCCTGATGCCCAAGAGGTCAGCACTTTGCCTGATTATGCTTTACTTTGTTCTGTTTTGTTTGTTTGTTGCTATTTTGTGGGAAATAAAAATGGTTTAAAATCATTGTGGCCGGGTGCAATGGCCTAGTGTATAAGATGCCGGCTTTCTAAGTGGATCAAGGTCGAGTGTTCAATCCCAGCCGGGTAAAACTAATCTATCATTTAACGGAAATTTGTCAATTGAAACAATAATTTGAGGAAAATTCTGTCAGTTCAAAATTGTTACCAAAAGAAATTTATTTAAAATAGGTTTTCTTGCGGCGAAGGATTGCGAAACTTGTTAGAACTGCTGTTGCGATCCGGTTTCAGCTTTCAGTTTGTGGCACATTGTCATGTTGAGATCAATGTGTCTTCATTAAGTTAGGAATAGATATCTAGAGCAGAAATTAATAGAACAGTTATTTTTGTGCGTTTTACAGATTAGCATGAAGATTGTTGCAGGGAGTTGTTTGAAAGATATCATTATGTACTATTTACTGCAGAAAGTGTATTTTCTGCATGTTGCAAAATGTCACGTAAATATATTTTCGGTACACTCAAAGGTTCTCTTTCTAAAAGATACTTTCCGTTGTGTTTATTTTGTTTTATCTTTGCTTGTATGTTTGTTTTCTGTGTAAGTTTTGTATCAAGCACAAGAAAAGTTTAATTGTGACCAGCAGGCAGGGTGGGATCAGTTCAGTTGAATTCTCTATATACAGCATCTTTTTTTCCTAATGTTCACAGCTAGGTATTGCTCTTTCAGGAGACTGTTCCCAAGACAGAGTATAATGACCTTATCCACCAACACCAGGAGGAGCTGCAGTACGTCCAGGATGAATATGAGTGAGTATACTGATAATCTTATTTCAGCACTGTAATGAGCGCTTCTGGGGTGATAACGCGAGACAACTCCTGTGATCTTGCCGCGAGGTTCTGCCTGTTACCATTGTCTTTTTACCGTATAAAATGCATGACTTACACACGAACTGTTACCAAAGCGACATGCTATTTGGGACCAATGCACGTTTTTTTTCCTTTCTCGTGTGATCTTGCCGCGAGGTTCCGCCTGTTACCAGCCAAAAGAAAGAAGGGGCATAACCTCACCAGAAACGCCCATTCATAGATTATCGCAGAACCAAGCTATGTGAAGGCTGGTTTCAGAGTCATGCAACTTGGATGAATTTGTCGATAATGAATATGAGTGAGTACTAATAATCTTATTTCAGCAGTGTATAAATTTATAGATTATCCCAGAACAACCAAGCTATGTGAAGGCTGGTTTCAGAGTCATGCAACTTGGATGAATTTGTCGATAATGAATATGAGTGAGTACTAATAATCTTATTTCAGCAGTGTAATTCATAGATTATCCCAGAACAACCAAGCTATGTGAAGGCTGGTTTTAGAGTCATGCAACTTGGATGAATTTGTCAATAATTTTATTTAATCATACATTGGACTCCCCTTTTTAAGACCTCCAAAAATCTCAGAAAATCAGGTCTGTAAAAGGAGGGAGTCTTCTTCTTCTTCTTCTGCGTTCGTGGGCTGAAACTCCCACGTACACTCGTGTTTTTGCACGAG
>NC_090247.1:72937366-73019866 GCF_037325665.1 Littorina saxatilis
AGTAACTGAGGATAGAAAAGACTTAAGCATAAAGGAAGTAGTCAAACGGAACAAAACGATCAAGGAGGAACTGAATATAACTGAGACCCTACTCTAACTTTGAAATAAAATAAGGAGTAGGGAGGAGTTAGAATGAGAGTTTGGAGAGCTCCCCTCTGAAAGATACCAGAGAGGGAGCCTCGGCAGCAGCTGCCGGGAGGGAATTCCACACGGGGATGGTACGCGGGAAGAAGCTGTATTTGAAATAGTTTGTACGGGCGGAAATTTGGCAAAGTTTAAGGTTGTGGTTGGATCGAGTTCTGCCAGTGCCAGGGGTGAGGTAGGGGTCTGGGGGGATATCTACCAGGTTGTTGATGATTTTGTGGAGCATTGTGAGTTGGGTCTTGGTGCGCCTACTTTCTAGGGTTTCCCATCCGAGTGACTGCAACATGGAACTGACACTACTTTCATAACTATGATCGTGTGTCACATACCTTGCTGCCCTACGTTGAATCTGTTCTACCTTTTTAGTCATCTCTACGGTGTGCGGGTTCCAAACTGCACTACAATACTCTAAGTGTGGTCGTACGAGCGTGAAGTATATGCGTTGGACTTGGTCTTCTTGTTGGTTGTGCGTAGGTTTCTTTTCAGGAATCCGAGGACGCCGTTTGCTTTCTTGGTAACACGGTCGATGTGGGACTTCCATGAAAGGTCACTACAGATATCTACACCTAAATACTTGGAGCTGGTTGTCTGCTCTAGTGTGTGTATCTCATGAGCTTGTTTGTTTGTATGTTGAACTATGTGATACCAATAGCTATAATTATCACATTTGTTTTCTTTCTTGCAGGCCATTGCCTCCCAGAACTCTTAAACCCCAGCGTAACTTTAGAATAGGACGACCACTGCCCAAGTGGGGAGAAAGCTTGCCGCAAGATGTGAGTATTATATTATATCAAACATTGTTCTGTCACATTAAGAAGTATGACGGTGGGTGGATGAGAGGATGTGTGGTTGGTGAGATTATTGACCAATAGATTTCTGTGGATATTGAAACATCTGAAAGGTGTTACGATCTTCATCCTTGTAGTGTTGTAAGTGGACATGTAATTCAGAACAAAACACAGCTCATGTGTTTTAACAAGAAGGTTTTAATGAGACGCTGTGGTAGGCATGTGTTACTCATCAGTTCTAATATGGCGTCTGCCCAGAGCGAGGCTGGGCGATGACGCGTACATGTATCAATGACGTAGTCTGATGTGATCAGGACATCACAATCCTGTGTTTGCAACCCAGGTGTTCTAGTGTTTATGAACTTCTTTATTCTGCTGTTTACAGTGAACCCCCGCTGTTACAGTGTAAGATCAGCCAATGTAAGGCTTCCCCCCTGAAAGACCTTGATTTTTCACATGTTCAGTTCAGATCCCTGCAAATTGAGCTGATGGGGTCTATTTCGACCAAAAGAGTGGGATTCCCTGTAGGTGGATTCCCTGTATGCAGGGAATACCACTGGGTTTAGTTCCTGTAGCATTTCGCTGATATCGCTGAAAGTCACGTGATGCTTAGCGACATCGGTAGAATTTGATGTTTTTCAATCTTTTTTGATATTTCTTAGATATTCAAGTATGGTTTGCAAGTTTTATTGAAAATCTCCAGGGAATCCCACTCTTTTGGTCGACATAGACCCCATCAGCGTAAATTGACCTCCATTTTAAGACTCACAGATTTTGGGACATCTTGAAAGGAGAGTACCACTGTACCAGCAACCTGTGGATAACCATATCCGGGCCTTCTTGAAAGGAGAGTACCACTGTACCAGCAACCTGTGGATAACCATATCCGGGCCTTTTTGAAAGGAGAGTACCACTGTACCAGCAACCTGTGGATAACCATATCTGGGCCTTTTTGAAGGAGAGTACCACTGTACCAGCAACCTGTGGATAACCATATCTGGGCCTTCTTAAAAGGATGCAATACAATCTGGCCCTTGTTTTGTTTTAACTCTGTTGCTTGATTTTTTTTCAGTTCTTTGAGCGTCTGCACTTGTTTGAGGAAGAATCCAAGGCGCGCAAACAGGAGCTGAACGAACGCACGCTACGTGAGATCAAAGAAAGCATAGAAAAGAAACTGGCCGGTCAACACAAGATTAGCAAGCGAGAGGAACAGATGTATGACGCTTTGAAAGGTGAGTGTCATATTTACACTTAATGATGTTTCTAATTTTTTTTTCATGGTAAAACAATGAATACATCATAGGTTCTAAACTATGATAAGAAAGAAGAGCGGTGGATACATCCAGCCCAACATGAACGTGTAGATTGTTGAATGTGACAAGTGCATGCATGAAAATCTGTCACAATGGGCGTCTTTTATGTGTTTTTCACCTTAAATATTCTGCTAGTGGGGGCAAATTTAAAAAGAAGGGCGTACTGGGAATCCAGTGTTTACAGAAACAAAGACGGACAGAAGAGTGGGGAATAGAAGGAAGAGAACAAATTGACGGAAATATTAACTGAGGGGAATAGATGTCCATGCACAGACACCCATCCCCTCCTCCAACATTCACCCAGAGAAGGAAGGACCAAAAGAATTAAGCAGTGAAGAATAAGAACCACATCACAGCACGCAACACAACATATAACACACAGCTCCATCAGCTGGTAGCTAGAGCACTAGACTTGTGATCCTAGAGTTTGAATCCATCCAGGACGGATTGACTTGGGTCAACTTAATGTGCAGACTCAGAGACGGTATCTATGTCCAACCCCTGTGTCACCCCAGTTGCACGTACAAAACCTCCGTCATTCTGCCTTAAAGCTGTAGTCTATTTATGACTTTCCGGGGCTACGAGGTTGAAAAATAGGGATACAATCATGTACAGAATTCTGTACAGCAAACGCTACCCGAAACCCCACCTATACGGCGTGTATGACCTTGAGAGCTTCAGTCAACGCTTGAATTTTACAGGGATAACCTCCGGTTTGCTCTCTCAAGACTGATCATATTTTATCTTCAAGAGAGATCAAGGGAAAAAAATAAACACCTCGGCGAAGATTCGAATTCTCGACCTTATTGAGACTTCGTGTCTCATGTCCTAACCATGCACTAGGCCACTGCACCAATTGAGAAAAAGAAGGAAAAACATTGATATGAATTCATGTTATGTTATTCTTGAAGCAGCATGATTTATATCTCTATCTGCCCATTGTTCAGAAGTGAATACATGTATAACTATTTCTTAGATGTCTGGTTTCAACTGCACAGAGCTTTGGAGAGATTCAATTACTGTTCTTGTCATTTTCTTGCATGTTGTAAATAGAGATATCGCAGCTATTTGCATGGCGCGAATGTTGTGTAGCATGACGGTGTAAACATGTACTGCGATTCCGTAAAACATGTTTGCAAATAAAGGCAAATTTTAATGTCAATTTTTACGTTTTTGCAACGCATGAATGGTAATTCAAGCGTAGAATGATATAAAATTATCAATTTTTTATCTTTGACAACACTGGTGAAGTGGCCTAGCGGTTAAGACATCGGCCCCGACATTTTGAGGCCCCGAGGCCTTGAGTTCGAATCCCTGCCAAGTCGTTTATTTTTTCTGCTCGTTCCTTCTTGACAATTATGCTCAGCTCTGCGAGAGCAAACCAGATGTTACCACTGCAAAATTCAAGCGTTGACTGAAGCTCTCAAGGTCATACACGCCGTATAGGTGGGGTTTCGGGTAGTGTTTGCTGCACAGAAATCTGTACATGATTTTGTCCCTATTTTTCAACCTCGTAGCCCCAGAAAGTCATAAATAGACCACAGCTTTAAGTTCAGGTGGCTGATTACACCTAAAACACACACTCCTGGGAATTTTGCGCAACTCTTGTTGCTGCTAGCTTTCCACTGGGAGGAAGGGACCTGAAATTTCCCAGCAATGGGATAATAAATTGAATGAAATAAAATGAATGTGGTTGTTTTACTTTCAGATGTGTGTCTGCCAGCACTGTTCATGCCTACGAAGACGGGCAATGTTTTCAACCCACGCGCTCACCAGTATTTCCATCCCACAGGTTGGTGTCTTTGCTAATTCAAGAGTAATTAGTACTTAACATTGGTTAAAATAGTCCAGAGTTTCAATTCTGTTTGTGAGATGTTTGAAAGAAAACCTGATTCAGTCCAAAAAAAGTTGACCGTTCTGTTATCCGGCGCAGACATACAAGTGCAGACGCACGAGAAGATTGTGGTTAAAATCAGCAAACAACATTTTATACAAGACCAAGAATGGGGAAAGATTGATACTGTGCTTCTGATATTACGTTGAACGTTTTTGAAGCATCCAATTTTCGTCGTGATGGAATACCGCTGAAAATATAAAAGAAGATCCATGGTTAAAATCAGGGAGAAAGAATTTATCAATGAAAGGTATGTGGTTGGGAAAGCTTCATATCCACACAATAAGTCTGTAACTCTCTGAAGCATCCAGCGCGTTCTTGATGACCAAACCATTCTTGTGTCATTGCCAGGTACGACGGAAGTGAGGCTAACCCAGCCTCCATCCGTTTTCCAGTTGCCTCCCCTTCCTCACAACAATGTATCCTTTGTGTGTGTGTGTGTGTGTGTGTGTGTGTGTGTGTGTGCATGTATGCGTGTGTGTGTGTGTGTGCGTGTGTGTGCGTGTGTGCATGTGTGTGTGTGTGTGTGTGTGTGCATGTATGCATGTGTGTGTGTGTGTAAGTGTGTGTGTGTGCATGTATGTGTGCGTGTGTGTGTGTGTGCGTGTTACATGTGCACATTATGTGTGAACGCATTAATGTGACAAAGATGCACTAAAATTAATTGAAATAATGTTTGTGCAAAATCACCTGACTTGATGACAAAACAAACCACTATATAAACCATGTAGTGACATATTGCTTACCAAGGCCGGACATAATGGTAAAGTTTATTGTTTCATTCTGGGCTGGGAATCCAAAGAAACTATGCTTGTTTCTGTTGAGTAATTTCTGATTAGACCATTTTTGCTTTCCAATTTGAGACATGAAATATTATACACAGAATGCTTATCTCATTGTCTCCCAGGTACGGATATATCCGTACCCACTCATATGGCTCTATCTGACCAGGTACGGATATATCCGCTCAGACTGTTGGCTTCAGTCGCTTCAGGTAACGTCAATCTAACACCTGCATTCCAGCGTGTTGATACACAGTTACTACAATTCTGTGTGACCTGCTGCAGCACAGCTGGTCTCGGCTAAAAAAAACTTGGTCAACATAGGTGGGGTACAAAGTGTTATGATAAGTACCATACATTTTATGTGTCTTCATTTTGATGGCATGGTAGAATACACACAGAATTTAACTATTTGTGTTTGCACTCTAGCTCCTGCAAGCTAATTCAAATGACCATCACTTCCTTAACCACAAAAACAGAAAATTTCTGTGGTTAACCTGTTTGAGCTGAGCAAGAATTTCCACAACAAGGGGCCAGATTGGTTGATCGACCGATACATCCAGCAGCAGCACCCCCTCTCCACCGTCAACTATCCGCAGACCCCTGCACCCATCACCTCAATCCCGCAACAAGCTTCAGCTCACCCCGGCACCCCACCGGCCATGGATCACGGTTCGCTCGAGTCACCGTTGATGGATCAGGACTCGCATAGCGGTCGCATGAGTGCCCGCGAGGCGGAGATGGAAGCGTAATATAAAAGGAAAGAAAAGAAAAGAACAGATTGGACAGAAAAAACAAAAATTAAAAGACATGTTCGTATTTATTTCTGATTGTAGGTTTGATTTGAAAACACCACCATTAGCCGTATAGGCTTGTTGTTTTCACTTTGTGGTAATGGAAATTTCACGAACATGTAAACAGAAATAAAACATTGTTTAAACCAAAGGACAGAAAGGCAAAGTACAAGGGAGAAAAGGTCGGGGGGGGGGGGGGGGGGGGGGGGAAGAAGGAAGAAAAAATCAGCTGGGTATCTTTGTCTCGACATCAGTCATGATTGTATGCGAACGAGAAGAAGAAGAAGAATTCATGATTGTATTGAGCAATTTGAAATGAAAGATTTATTAAGCAAAATGTATTACAGTGCTTCTGCTAATTAGCCCATGAAAAGAAACACACACAAAAAGCTGGAAACTTCTTTCAGAAAAAATGCTGCAATTGATATTCTTAAACATTTGCATTGCTTAAAATGTATTAGTTAAATGTAATTTGAAGGAGATATTATTTTTCACTAGCTGGTGCTGAATCCACATATAGTTCTTACAACAGTTGCGATGCTGAGCAAACAGGAGCCGAAAACCTGCAATTTGTGCTTACATGAGTCAGTCCTCTCTCATCCACAGTGACTTTGAGTTTAGGCTCTTCAGCGTCCATGGCAATATAAGAGTGAAACTGCAAAACCTGGCTCAAGGACTCGAAAGAAAATTGAAATGGCAAAGTTTTGAAACTTTTTTTATGTTCCAATTTGTTGACACCTGTTTTGTCACCAAAGAATATGATGTTGTCAAGTTTTGTGTGATAGCTGCTTCTGCTGGCACAACAATTGATAAAAGTGTTTACGGCATACATTTCTAAGGCAACGAATTCACTCTAGACAGGATTTTGCCTTTAAAGGCTTGTTACTTAAAAACAAAAATAAATGCGGTTGTGATTTATTTTGCTAATTACCATAGACGAGGTGATTTTGTTTCTGAATGTGGTTAATGCGTTGAGAAAAATATTGTAATAGTGGTATTTATTCAGAAGTGTGTCTCTGGAACAGTGAGATCCGCAGCAGGTTGTATAAAATGTACAGTTAATCTTATTCGTTTGATGCAATATTTTAGACAGGTTGGTCGTTTACCTCTTGGGGAAAATCGTGATATGAAGAATGGTTTAAATCTTGCATAGTCAGATCCCCTTTTCCTTTCCCACTGAGAAATCGAAAAACAGATAGACTGCTTAAGACCCAAAATTCGGAGAGAAAAAACAAGAATGTCGTCTGGGTGACGAAAACATGACGCCATCCGTCGTAGTTTATCTTGGAGAAAGAGGTGGGTTAAGAGTAGATTTTTCCGATCTCCCAGGTCAACTTATGTGCAGACCTGCTAGTGGGTTAAGGGAGTAGATTTTTCCGATCTCCCAGGTCAACTTATGTGCAGACCTGCTAGTGGGTTAAGGGAGTAGATTTTTCCGATCTCCCAGGTCAACTTATGTGCAGACCTGCTAGTGGCTTATCCTCCTTCGTGTGTACACGCAAGCACAAGACCAAGTGTGCACGAAGAAGTTTCTGTAATTCATGTCAGTTTGGTGGGTTATTGAAACACGAAAATACCCAGCATACTTCCCCCAAAATCGGCGTATGCTGCCTGCATGGCGGGATAAAAACGGTCATACATGGAAAAAAACCACTTGTGCAAAAACATGATATGAGTAAACATGGGAGTTTCAGCCCATGAACGAAGAAGAAGTACCTTTGACTGAAGTATGGCCATGTCCTATTTCCCTTCTTGATCATGACACATCAAGGAAGTGGCATCAAATTTTGCACCATTTTCTGTTATGATCAAAAGCCAAAAGTATGATTTTGTGACTTGTATTTTATCCACCCTGAAAATGTATACATGTACTGCTGAAAACTTTGCCAAACGAAAGTATCCTTTTTTTGTGTGACTTGTTTTAAGATCTACACACAATACGTACAGTTTAAAGACTTTATTGTATATCACATATTTGTGAAATTTATATTGATCTTCTTGGTGTTTGATCGGGTACAAATCTGTGATACATGCAAAGACTGCTGATGTCCATTGTAAATATTTGTTTGTACATGTATGTATTGTACAGCATTACAGTTGTTTTTTGTACAGTTAAGGAATGCCCTTTTGGGCCACATACTTGGTTTTTGTTGCTATTATGTATATAATGTACAGTTGTTTTTTAAAATGCTACTTGTGGTTTTGTTGCAATCAATTCAAATAAATTGTACGTTGGACTATTTGTGTCCTGTGAGAAAAGAAAATGGTTAGCACAAATCAGCACAAAACTAAAATGTGTGTTTGAAAACTTCAAACTGAAATTTTGGTTGCCAAGCAGGTAATACACACACACACACACTTCTTTAAAGCCTCCAAACCAAATGTTAAGCTGAACACAACATTTTATTGCCACAATATTTTCCTTCATGAGAAACGCGCTGCTAATATATTTAAACCTTAATTGTGAGCAATCACAGGCCTGAACAAAGGTACGTACAAAGACATGCAAAGACAGTCACACTCGCACTCGGACAATCACACACACTTTCAATTTCATACTCTGCCTCTCTTTTTCTGTCAGTCTCTTTCTCCCTCAAAGGTTCATCTACACAAGATATTTCAAACAGTCAACAAGCAGATATTGTTTTCAAGGGAAGAAGAATCAGAAACTTACTCACAACACAACGGACATCAAACAGTTTGTTCTCATGAAAGTGATCATGACCACAACCACATATCTGTCCAGGATTTTACATGGAATAAGAGCATCTTTCCACCTTTTCTTCTTCTTCTGCGTTCGTGGGCTGAAACTCCCATGTACACTCGTGTTTTTGCACGAGTGGAATTTTACGTGTATGACCGTTTTTATCCCGCCATTTAGGCAGCCATACGCCGCTTTCGGAGGAAGCATGCTGGGTATTTTCGTGTTTCTCTAACCCACCGAACTCTGACATGGATTACAGGATCTTTTTTGTGCGCACTTGGTCTTGTGCTTGCGTGTACACACGAAGGGGGTTAAGTCACTAAGCAGGTCTGCACATAAGTTGACCTGGGAGATCGGAAAATTCTCCACTCTTAACCCACCAGGCGGCCATGGCCGGGATTCGAACTCACGACCTCCCGATTAGAAGGCCGACGTCTTACCACCACGCCACTGCGCCCGTCCATCTTTCCACCTGAGCACAGGCCAAAAACCAACAGCCTGACTTCTTCCTGCGCAGAGCGGGAATTTTGTTGTATGGAAAGTATGCCAAGGCTGGGGAATTTTGTTGTATGGAAAGTATGCCAAGGCTGGGGAATTTTGTTGTATGGAAAGTATGCCAAGGCTGGGGAATTTTGTTGTATGGAAAGTTTGCCAAGGCTGGGGAATTTTGTTGTATGGAAAGTATGCCAAGGCTGGGGAATTTTGTTGTATGGAAAGTATGCCAAGGCTGGGGAATTCTCCTCGGATCCACATTGACTTTCACAGGAAACCTGATTGGTTTTCCGAGGAGGAAAAAAAACCTCTGAGGAAAAATTAAATCCAACCACTGTAAGAGGGAGTGTGTGTGTGAGTGTTTACTTCCAACAAGTGAAAGTTGAATTTTCACCCTGAATGAAAAGATCACTTTCCATAGACTGAGTACACAAGAAATCAAAACAATCTTGGATGCCCCCCCCCCCCCCCCCCCCCCCCCAGCGAAGCGTTGCTCCTGCAGCCCACCCTGACCTTGGCGGACCCTTGACCCCGGCTGATTTAAGACAGTAATTCCCCAGCCTGTATGTCACTCAGCTAAATTATTTCAGCAAAAACTTTCCACTTGGCACAGAATGCAGTGCTGCGACTGATTGTTGGTATGTGTCCATGTGAAAGGATGCTCTAATTCCATGTGAAAGGATGCTCTAATTCCATGTGAAAGGATGCTCTAATTCCATGTGAAAGGATGCTCTAATTCCATGTGAAAGGATGCTCTAATTCCATGTGAAAGCCATGGACAGACCTGTGGCGGTGAACAGGGTCCGGTACCGAGGAAGGAATGTCCCCTCAAACAGCCTGGAGACGAACACACCAGCTGCATCAACAAATTATCACATCAAGAAAACTAACAACAGTTCGTATTTGGCAAAAAAACTTATTAGGATTGTTTGTTTGTTTGTTTATTTGTTGCTTAACGTCCAGCCGACTACGTAGAGCCATATCAGGACGAGGAAGGGGGGGGGGGGGGGGATGAAGGGGGCCACTTGTCAAGCGATTCCTGTTTACAAATGCACTAACCCATTACTTGTGAACTTATTAGGAAAATAAACTCAATATTCATATAATTTCTATAAACAATTAAAGATCAAGCCTCTCAATTATTGGAATACTCAAACATGAGACCACAATATCAAAGTTCTGTAACAGTAGAACTTTCAACGCCAAAGACTTATTTGAAAATGTACATAATAAATTTGGGAGCACTCATCTCAAGGGTATTCCAAGTATGATCCCGTATTTGTGTGAACTTTTTTGAAATCAGAAACGAGTTTAACAAAACTCATACACAGGTAATTGTAAATACAGTTAAACCTGTTTACAAAGACCGCCCAGAAGTAGTCGTAATAGGCAGGTGGTTGCTACGGAAAGATAAATTGGACATAAAAAAGGAAAGTTCGTCTGGGATCTTTTGAGGTGGTTGTTATGGTCAGGCGGTCATTTATCGATAGGTGTCGCCTGGGCATGTTTGACTGTAGTCTGTATATTCAGGTTTGGCATGAGATAAATCCTCTTTCTCAGCCTTAAAAGGAACAATCATGAGAAACAGCCATTAACCGCTGAAGTCTTATGAAGAAGGGCTCACAAATACAGTAGAACCTCCATTTTAAGACACCCCCCTTTTCCAGACCCTATTTTTTTCAGATTTTCTGTTCATAACCTCAGTAAATTTACCCCCATTTAAGACTCTCTCGTTTTTAAGACCTGATTTTCTTGGGTCTCAAAAGGGGGGTTCCTCTGTACACAGTTGTCTGCCGCATCCCAAGTGAAATCAGTCTTCATTTTCCACTTTGGGCACAACACAGACATGGAGGAAATTGTCTGGATAGCTGAGGTGTTCACTCATCCATAACAGAGGGGTGCTTAGGCTGGGTTCAATCCCTTGAACTAAAACCCGTTTGGATTTCAGCGCATCTGAAACATAGCAAAGCAAAATGTTCGTCATCAGTGAAGATTTACAAAACATCACAAAGAAAAGAAACATTTTTAATGGTGGATTCAAGCTGCTGGTGAAGCTTTGAAGTACTGTACACCAATTGTTATCCTTTTTCTTACTATGTGAGGTTGCTTTGGCTAGCAACTTTTATACAACACACCTACTTTCTTCTTCATCTTTGGCCTGCTCTCAAACCCCAACGAGGTGTTTGCATGCACACACACACACACACACACACACACACACACACAAACACACTCACACACATCCCTGATGCACAAACAGACCCAAGACAGAAACAATACCACACATTCACACCACTGCAAACATATACCCCGAAGCATAACATGAAGACACATAGCTCATTTACAAAGAGACTTGCTACGCGCTCAAAGAGACTCGCAGACAGATTTCAACAGCAAACACCCAAACTAAGGCTGATGGGGTCTATGTCAACCAAAAGAGTGGGATTCCCTGTAATAAATAAAACTTGCAAACCATACTCCAATTGCTAAGAAATAAAAAAAAAATATTGAAAAACATCACATTCTACCGATGTCGCTAAGCACCACCTGACTTTCAGCGATATCAGCGAAACGCTACAGGAACTACACCCTGCGGTATTCCCTGGATACAGGGAATCCCACTCTTTTGGTCGATATAGACCCCGTCAGCCACACCAAGATGCTCTAAGACAGAGTCATGAACATACCTGGCCAGTCTAGGTCCGGCACTGCAAATGTTAACAAGTGTTCCAGTAAGACAGAGTCATGAACATACCTGGCCACTCTAGGTCCGGCACTGCAAATGTTAACAAGTGTTCAGTAAGACAGAGTCATGAACATACCTGGCCACTCTAGGTCCGGCACTGCAAATGTTAACAAGTGTTCAGTAAGACAGAGTCATGAACATACCTGGCCACTCTAGGTCCGGCACTGCAAATGTTAACAAGTGTTCAGTAAGACAGAGTCATGAACATACCTGGCCACTCTAGGTCCGGCACTGCAAATCTTAACAAGTGTTCAGTAAGACAGAGTCATGAACATACCTGGCCACTCTAGGTCCGGCACTGCAAATGTTAACAAGTGTTCCAGTGTGTGTGGTTCTCCATTATCATCTGTTGGCTTGAACAGCTTCTGTATTGGTAATGTGTTTGGCTGTAAACAAACAATACAACAGAGGTAACAAAAACTGCAAAAAAGTGAACTAATAAAAGCAGATTGAAAAAAACGAATGAAAAACATGCATTTGTGTTTTTTCAACTTAGAATAAGACTTTGACACCATATGTTTCCGCAAGACTGACACTGATTCTAGAGAAAAAAAATGATGTAAAATAAAATAAAATAACCGAATAAAATAAACAAACTGCTCTCAAATGCAGGTCAAAAGTTAAGTTATTTGTTCTGCCAGTTACAGACAATTTCAACAATCTTTCAACTATGTGGAGAATATACAACCACCCCTGTTACTACACAAGAGTCAAGAAAGAAATCGTAGGAACATGCACTCCTACAGCTTCATAGAAGGGTGACCATACTTTTGACTATGCAGTAACACCTCCCACTAACGACCTTGAAAATGTCCAGAGAAATCGGTCGTAAAAAGGAGGGGTCTTTATTGGGAGGTTTTAATTTTGTTGACAGGGGAGGCAACTGTTGTGCAGTTAAGTCTTTTTGATTTTCCGTAGTTATGTCCCTTGGAATTTGGGTTCGTTATACCATTTTTGTTCCCATTTGAAAACGGGCAGATAACACACACACACAGAGAATTAAACACAATGAGACTGCAAAATCTGTGGTATAATACGTGTATGTAGTTATACATGTCTAAAGAGTATACAAGTTGACTCTGGTAAAACACAGGCAACAGGCTACAACAAGTTTTTCTTCTATTAGAATGCTTTCGGTCACAACTTTCTCCGTTCTCCCACCTGTTCCAAATATTTTCCTGGTCTTTGATAATGGTTTGGATCTGCGTTTTTCCAACTCCAAGACATATAGCGATTGCGATCGCAGTCTCGCCCTTATTGCTTCTTTCTATGACCCTGTCTTAATCTAGCGTCAACAGTTTTTGTTTTTTTGTTGGAGTCGCCATGTTAACACACAACCTCTCAAAATGTAAAATGAAGTTGAACTAAGACAGAGCGCTTTGACACAAAACAACTCACAAACTCAAGTCAAGGGGAGTGTTTCCATTGTTTATTCAGGATTATTCATCTACACAGGTGGTGAGCACAAAATCACAGAATACATACGCAAACAAACTAGCCAAAAAGAACGCCATGGGGTAGGCGGGCAATATTGACGCCTTCATTATTGAGTTGTTGTTCAAACTGCACCTACCAACACCTTCCACTCCCTTTCTCTCCCCTCCCCTCCACCCCCCTTCCCCTACTTCAAGGGCAGTCATTCAATTGTGACAGCAAAAAGTGAGAAGAGGACAGCCGTAGGCCACTCGACCTGCACGCACCGCTGACCACAGACCACCGCTCCTGACTCTTGATGCGTGACTAATCGCGTGCGTGTGCTGGGCAATTACGAACTTTGACACTTGCTGATAAAAAGGTCAAAGTCGTTATTGACCCTTTGATATTAGGTCGGTCGTCTGAAAACGGAGGTCGTCGTCCTTGGGAGGTTAGTTACATAGTAAAAGGCATCCGTGCCGAGAAATTCGGTTGGCAAAAGGAGGGGGTCGTTCTTGGGAGGTTAGTTACATAGTAAAAGGCATCCGTGCCAAGAAATTCGGTCGGCAAAAGGAGGGGGTCGTTCTTGGAAGGTTAGTTACATAGTAAAAGGCATCCGTGCCGAGAAATTCGGTCGGCAAAAGGAGGGGGTCGTTCTTGGGAGGTTAGTTACATAGTAAAAGGCATCCGTGCCGAGAAATTCGGTCGGCAAAAGGAGGGGGTCGTTCTTGGGAGAGGTCGTTACGGGAGGTTCCGCTGTACTTGCAACCAAAAGTATGAATAAACAAATCAGAATCAATGCTCTATTTTCTGCTGAATGTTTTGAATTGATGCTTGTTTTTACTTTACCCCTAAATTCAGAAAACAGATAGACTGCTAATGTTCCAAAATTCAGAATAAAAAAATCAAGAATTGTAGGTTATTAACAAAACGTTATGTTTACAGTACGTCGACCCACTGGTCTTTTACGCAGACACACAGACCAACACTTATGGTAAAAATAATAAACCTCTCAAAATCATCAATGCAACTGCCAAGATTCATCAACGATTTTTAGACAAGTTCATAATTTGTACAAATGGGTGAACAAGCTGTAAATGTAACGTTTTGTTTTGTTAATAATAAAACGTTCTCATAACCCACAGTTCTGGTTTTGTGATTTTAGCACTAAAAGTAAATGGGTGAGTCAACACAGACCTGGTGTATCCTGAATGGAATGTGCTTGAACACATCTTCCCCTTCGCTCTCCATCAGCTTGCGATTCACCGACCAGAACTGGTCAAATTTATCTGAAACACAATGCACATAGCGCTGTTACTACAGTATTTTAATGCACATAGCGCTGTTACTACAGTATTTTAATGCACATAGCGCTGTTACTACAGTATTTTAATGCACATAGCGCTGTTACTACAGTATTTTAATGCACATAGCGCTGTTACTACAGTATTTTAATGCACATACAACCACATGATTCCATAAAGATGGAGAGAGTTGGTGTGTTAGTCAGCAGAGCCGTCCCCCCCCCCCCCCCTCTTTCTACTTGGGCAAAAGACTGGTACATGGTAATAGTAACACCTGTCTGTGATGTAATTGGTCACCTCACACATACACACACCAGCCAAGATTTACCCGCCCAGCTGTTTGTGGTGCTCTGTTTGCTGTGTGATTGAACAAAAACACTGATGTAAGCCTGCACACACACACTCTCTCTCTCTCTTTCTCAGTATGTCTGTCTTTCTCTCTCTCCCTTGCCCACTGACCGTTCTGTACTCCTGTCCACAGCTGTTTGTGGTCTTTCTTCTGCATGCCGTTGATGATCTGACCGCGGTGCTTCATTGCGTCTGCCTCTTTCACTGTCGCCATGAAATGTGCCTCCACTGCTTCCTTGCACGGACAGTGAAGCAGCTCGTCTTCTGGAAAGTTCTGTTTGGACAAACAACAAAAAACTGATACAGAACAAGAGACTGCAGATGAGAAGAACTAAAACATAAAAACAATGAAAATGCACTCACAATAAGAAAACAGCAACACAAAAAATTCATATATCTTATTTTGACTTTATTGTTGAGGAAGATGTATTGTCAACACCGGTTCGTTGTTTGATTGTTGGTGTTGCTGTTTACTTCTGGTCAGTACACTTTTCATTGTTATCTTGAACAAAAAACTGATAAAGAAAGTGTACGAACAAATATCGTAATCACGAATGCCGCCAAATAATCACTGTGCGGTCCGCATTTTCTAAAGCAACTCTCAACACATACTTCAACTTCTGTAATATAAAAAAAAACACGCCTCCAGCACTGAGACACATTAGTGCACGCAAAAGAACTTATATATACTATCTTTCTTCTCATAAGCTTACCATCCTGAAGAAGGCAGTAACGTGTCGAAATATTGATTATACTTATAGATATAAACGTACCTAACCTGGTTACTGGTGTGTTTTCTTTTTATTTATCTTTCTTCTCATCATAAATAAACTGATATTGCAGCTCACATTGGAGATTTTTCATGTTTTTCACAATGCCAAAGTAACCTTGACCTACCCCTTCACTTTTTTTATTTTTTAAAAATTTTTTATTATTCTTTTTATTTATATAGCGCCTTATCCGAAGTTCAAAGCGCTTTAAGCACTTAATCTGTGTATTACAGTATAATACTATGCCTCAGGCCAAAAAAAAATTGTCTGTTTCTGGTAAAATGGCTAAAAAAAATAGGGTCGGTAGGTAGGGATTTTTGTATTATTTTATAAAAAAAATTTTTTTACCCCAAATGTAGACCAATAAAACTAACTTTAAAAATCGCGCAAAGAGACTGGATTCACTATACATAGAGACAAGACACTCAACACATTTACAAATCGTCAGCGGACTTTCGTTTTCACACGTTTTTGTTGTTCATTTTCTCACCCTGTCCTTTACCACGAGTTTGGAAAAAAAAGAGTTTAGGGTCGGCGCCGAAATTTAGGGTCGGTCGGGTGACCAGAAACAGACAATTTTTTTTTTTGGCCTTATAAAAAAAGGTGTTGGGAGTAAGCAGTTTTTCTGGGTGCTCTTCATCTTATTCTCTCTTTCTGTCTCCCTCCCTCTCTGTGCTCCAATCATACCTCCTTCCAATCTACACATCACTTGATACAACATTTGAAGGTAGAAAAACAAACACAAAAAATACAGTTTGTCAAGGTTACTGGGAACACAGGATTCTTTTTTTTGTTGGACATTCTGCTGCAGTCAACGCCCCATTACCAACCTGATAATGTACTGTCAGAGTCCAGGGCAAAGTCCTAGCACTGCCGTAGAGATCAAACAGAACCCCAACAGGATAATGCCTGCACAAACACATACACGTATACATGATACAATTGAGCAATATAATTATATATTCTTTACAATATTACAAAAGAAAACATAATAAACAGCAGAAGATTGAAATAACACACAGAAAAAATGCAACAAATGAACCGTGACTGGTGATCTGTACAATTTTCCTGAAAATAAATATAAATTAAATTCCTGCAAGTGTCAGGGCGTCCATATACATGTTCTCTGCAAACAAGAACAGAGAACTATGTGAATGGAAACTTTGTTGTCACATAACCGTTGTTACTGAAATACATGTTACAACATGCTGTGTACAGAGGAACCCCCATTTTAAGACCTTCACAAATCTCAGAAAATCAGGTCTTAAGAGAAGAGGGAGTCTTACAATGGTGGTACAAACTACAATGTACATTTACACAGGTTCTGAACAGAAAGTCTGAGAAAACAGACTCTTAAAGGATAGGGAGTCTTAATAACTTCTCTCTTAACTTGGGGGGAGGGGGAGGAGATCATAAAGGGGGTTTCATTGTGTAAGGAATATTGGATGGGGTTCAGGTGGGGATTAAATCAGGTCTTATGACTTCTTGTTCTTCTTCTTCTGCGTTCGTGGGCTGAAACTCCCACGTACACTCGTGTTTTTTGCACGAGTGGAATTTTACGTGTATGGCCGTTTTTTACCCCGCCATTTAGGCAGCCATACGCCGTTTTCGGAGGAAGCATGCTGGGTATTTTCGTGTTTCTATAACCCACCGAACTCTGACATGGATTACAGGATCTTTTTCGTGCGCACTTGGTCTTGTGCTTGCGTGTACACACGGGGGTGTTCGGACACCGAGGAGAGTCTGCACAAAAAGTTGACTCTGAGAAATAAATCTCTCGCCGAACGTGGGGACGAACTCACGCTGACAGCGGCCAACTGGATACAAATCCAGCGCGCTACCGACTGAGCTACATCCCCGCCCAGGTCTTATGACAAAAAGGGGGGTTGGGGAGGTTCTCTCCTCTACCCACCACTTGAGCGGTTCCCCATCAAACTCTAGCCACATCTCTGCTGACTGCTGCCTCTCTGGGCTGAGGTGTTTGCTGAACTGACGGTGAGCCTTGTCCGTCACCAAGGGGAAATAGCTCTGTCGTGGTACTAGCAGCTGTAATAAACACGTTTGTATGATCAGAAAAACTGTTAAGTGTATAACCTTTATGCAAAGGATCAGAAGTGTTGTAAAAGAGGACAAATGCCAAAACACTGACAACTAAATACTGAAATGCAACTATAAAGCCATCAGAACGAATTCAGTTACAGTTACACTGCATTTTAGTACTGCAGGCATAGCAAGAAGATGCACAGTTCTACAACTAGTATAATTGTAAACACACATGTATTTAACCGTAGAAAGCCACAAAGAGTTCCTTACGAAATAAGGCTCTGGTTCTTCCAGTGTTTCTATCTCTTCATGTGCCATCAGAAAGCAGACAGGGATACGACCATCCCACACCTCACGTAGAATTTCTCGATCATCCGCCATTTCTGGACGCCCCTTTGTTGCTCAGGGAACCTGGCCAGCAAAAAGACACATATATGCGCTTGGGTAAAAATAAACAACTAGCACAAAGCAAAATTAATACAATTACATTTAAGAAATCTGTGCAACTAATGAAACTGAAACAAACATTTTATGTATGGAGCTAAACTGTGTAAAATAACTTATATAGTATTAGTATTAGTAAAATCTATGTATTATAGTAATTATATATATACCCTTCATTCTGCATCAGTACATCTAAGATTTACAATGTACTAATTGTCCTTATCTTCTGTGTTAATTTCAAGACATCAATTAGTTACAAAAGAAACTGATCAACATCACCCAGTATCAAATCTCCACAAACTATACGCACAGTTAAAACCTGTGGTTTACACACTTTGGGGCAGAAAAATACGATATGGAAAACGTAGTTTCTTCCTCTATCATGTGACACTCTCACAAATCATTTATTTTAAGTGAAAGATTTTAATAATCGCGTTTCAATCCTTATTTCGAAACAGAATGTCTAAGCAAAAATGGGGTTGCACTTGCAGTTTATCCGCTCAGAAGTCTTCAGTCTTCTTAATTCTTCTTAAGTTCTTTACGTTCGTGAGGAAATCCCTTTACACTTACAGGGCAACGATCCCCAGTCATACCCTTCTACCATCTATCGTTTCAAACCAGCTGGAGTACATGAACAAGAGACAGTTCAAAATAAACATACGATAGCATTTACTCGAAAATCAGTCACTGGGCTGACGGAGGAACGTTGTAAATCTAAGATTTGTAATGATGAGATTTTCGTCTCGATCAAAACATGACACTGGTTGACCCAAACCAACAATCACATGACTTCCGTCTTG
Organism: Littorina saxatilis; assembly: GCF_037325665.1. Classification (NCBI taxonomy): domain Eukaryota; kingdom Metazoa; phylum Mollusca; class Gastropoda; order Littorinimorpha; family Littorinidae; genus Littorina; species Littorina saxatilis. The sequence goes on from NC_090247.1 coordinate 72,956,146, forward strand.
CTAGCCGAGACGCTCTGTGAATAGAGTTACCTTTCTTGACACTTTCGATTTCAGAGCGCACTATGCGGCCAGTAAACCTAGTCCTCGACCTAACACAGAAGGAATGATACATATTTATACTATGTATAGTATTCAGGGATGCGTAAAAATACCCACTCGCAACACTTTGCTTGGATTTGTGCTGTAAAATTGCACGATTTTACCAAACGTCCTTGGGTTCTCGACTATCATTAAAATGCTGAAGAGACGATAAACAATAACAAGCAACCAACCTCCTTGGGTTCAAGATGTACCCTACTTCCCGTGTTAACCAGCACAAACTCTTGCGTGAGATCAGAACATCCTTCCACTTGGACACATACAAACAACTCAATAGCCCGACTTCTTCCCGTGCGGCGTAGGAACTTTTTGTTGAACCATTTAGCAAATTAACTTCAGTATCACATTCAAAATGAAAGCTCAGTCTCAACGCGCAAACGATTCCGCTCACCATCTCATGTTAATTAGTGTCCTACAGCAGGGCCGGACCCAGGGGGGGGGGGGGGGGGGGGGGGGGGTTCCAGGGGTTCCGGAACCCCACCCCTGGAAAAAGCATGTACCTTGCCGCTTTGACTTTTACTAGTTTTAGCATCAAAACAATGCTGCTCTTAACCCTCAAAACAAGGCCCAGAATGCACCAGATTGCACAGATTTTAACCGTTTTTCAACAATTTTCCGGGGGAGCATGCGCAGGCGCGCGCTTGTGGCTTCCCCACTTCGCTGATTTGCCCCCCCCCCCCCCCCAAAAAAAAAAAGGAGGAACCCCCCCCCCCCTTACAACTCATTTGGTCCGGCCCTGTACAGGCATGGTTTGTCAGCCTCTTAAGGACAGGACTGGGTTAATATGATATTTCAGCAACAACAACAACAACACACACAAAAACAAAAACAAACAAAAAGGAGGAAAGGAATAGGGTATGGCCGAGCAAGCAAGCGGCCCCCGACGACTGGGACCCAGGACCCACTCTCCATAAGGATGGGGGTGGGGGTATAATAAGACGTATATGTTAAAAGGAATCGTTATGGTCGTATGCGTTGTCTTACTTGGGAGGGGGGGGGGGGGAGGGACCATTAAAAGCATAATCTCGCTTGTTCATTTTAATGCTTGTTATTCTCTCAGGTGCCAGGAGAAAAGGTTCCGTACAACTCTCGCTTACTCTATTACACATGTCGTATGCATTGAGCGATTACTTCCCTTTGGTTATTTGATATTTAATTCATATGTTATTTCATAAAAGATGTTAAAACTCAGGACCACCTTTTGTTTAAAATTTTAAGAGTGAAACGTTATGTAAAAAAAAAAAAAAAAAAAAATAGAGAGACTGTGCTACCACGTAAAACTCAGACACACACATCTCATATCTGGCCAGGCTTTTACATAGACCAGAAGCCCCCCCCCCCCCCTCCCCGCCTAATTTTGGAAGCCCCTCTATCTCCATCTTGAACACACGGCCAGTACCGTGTAACTGGCCTTGACACGGAACGATCCAAGGGGGGCAATCTCAGTCATCTCAAAGAGGGAAATCCAAACGCAATCCGCTTTGTTCGATTTTATGGCCTTGGACGATAGAGAAAAATAAGAAAAGCAAAAGCTGGAGTCCAGTCTGGACGAAACTGCTATCAAGAACGCAGAATTGATTTTTTCTGAGTTTTTTTTTTAGCCGTAAGCGCCATGTTTATCGGAGCAGGAAACTCTTCCAGAGTGAGGCCCCTTTGTTGGTTTCACTGCGGCCGCATTGTGAACAGCAGTTATGAGAAATTCATGGCGCTTACGGCTAAAAAAAACAACTCAGAAAAAATCAATCCTGCGTTCTTGATAGCAGTTTCGTCCAGACTGGACTCCAGCTTTTGCTTTTCTTATTTTTCTCTATCGTCCAAGCCCATAAAATCGAACAAAGCGGATTGCGTTTGGATTTCCCTCTTTGAGATGACTGAGATTGCCCCCCTTGGATCGTTCCATGTCAAGGACGGTACTGGCCGTGACTGACTATTAGGGTTTAACGTCCTCTTAGACCAACTGGTCTATATTGGGACAGGCATTGGTAATACGCTGAAGATATGGTGTGATACTTTGATTCGAACAAGCCCGCTGTGGCTGTCTTCTTCGACACACCAGCATTGGGTTTGTCTCGTCAAAGTATCGAAATACGATCATGATAATCAGAGACGAGAGATGATGCATGCGTGTCTTCGTGTTTTCCAAGCCCTGAGACTTTCGCTGTGAGCGTGGGATCTTTTTCGTGCGCATGTGTGCACACGGGGGTGTTCGGACACCGAAGAGAGTCTGCACAAAGTTGACTCCGAGAAATAAATCTCTCGCCGAACGTGGGGATCGAACCCACGCTGATAGCGACCAACTGGCTACAAAGCCAGCGCGCTACCAACTGAGCTACGTCCCCGCCCCGTACTGGCCGTGTGTTCAAGATGCTCTATCTCATACACTAAGTCAAGCCCAATACTTCCTCTCACACGACTTCAGGTTTTGCTGGAGATGGGAACGCTTTCTGCCCGCCCCCTTCAACCTGACCTGTTCAAAGGCAGCGTGCATCTTGCGGACAGCAGAGGCTTCGTGAACTACGTTCTCGAAACTGGCGTGGCTCAGGCTTTGCTGGAGTGCAGGGCCGGACCAAATGAGTTGTAAGGGGGGGGTTCCTCCTTTTTTTTTGGGGGGGGCAAATCAGCGAAGTGGCAAAGCCACAAGCGCGCGCCTGCAAAGCAGGCACGCGAACTAGGGGGGTCCGGGGGCATGCTCCCCCGGAAAATTTTTGAAAAACGGTTAAAATCTGTGCAATCTGGGACATGTTTTGAGGGTTAAGAGCAGCATTGTTTTGGTGCAAAAAAAAAACAAACTCAAAGCAAGGTACATGCTTTTTCCAGGGGTGGGGTTCCGGAACCCCTGGAACCCCCCCCTGGGTCCGGCCCTGGAGTGGGAGAGGAAATGAGCATTGTACGGAGAGGCGGTAGATCGGGGGTGGTGATGGTGGCGGTGTGAGTGGGGGGGGGGGGGGGTTGAGTGTGTGTGTGTGTGTGTGAGAGTGTGTGTGTGTGTGTGTGTGTGTGTGTGTGTGTGTGTGAGTGTGTGTGTGTGTGTGTGTGTGTGTGTGTGTGTGTGTGTGTGTGTGTGGAACACATGCAGGAAATGATATTAGGAATACAATGATATCAGTTTTGGATCTATAACTAAAATGTTAATTTTAAATTTGAAAATTTTCATAAACAAACTCATTATTTACCTTCAAACCTTCCAAGCTGAAATGCAATCCCATAGTCCAGACTAAGTCAAAGATTGCTGACTTGACCAAAATTTTAGTTTGGAAATATAAAGTCGTAACAGTGCCGCCTCAACTTTTGCAACAACCGGATATGACGTCAGTCACACCAGTTCTTCACACTGATTTGAATGCGTATACCGCTCCAAGCCCCTTTTTCCCAACTACTTCCAGTAAACCATACCTCCAACCAGCACGTCAGTCACTTCAACCGTTTTGTAAACGTATTCCTCTCCCCGACCCTTTTTCCCATCTACTTCGAGTCAACCATACATCCAACCAGCACGCCAGCCACTTCAACCGTTTTGTGATCGTATTTCTCCGCCCCTTTTTCGCATCTACTTCCAGTCAGCCACTCTTCCAACCAGCATGCCAGCTACTTCAACCGTTTTGTAAACGTATTCCTCTCCCCGCCCCTTTTTCACATCTACTACGATTCAACCATACATCCAACCAGCATGCCAGCTACTTCAACCGTTTTTTAAACGTAGGCCTATACCACTCACCGCCCCTTTTTCACATCTACTTCAACCATACTTCCCCATCTACTTTCGGTTAACCATACTTCCCCATCTACTTCCAGCCAACTGACCAACCAGCATGCCAGCTACTTCAACCGTTTTGAAATCTGGGACCACGACCAATGGAGAGTCGGTCCGGCTGTCAGGGACAGTTCGTACGTGCAGTCTGCCGCTTCGGGGTGGGCGATCTACCCGTATTAACCACCGATCCTGAACTGTTCGCCAACAAGTTCTCCTACGACTACCAACCACTCTCCTACGACTGTCTAGAGGAGTGGTACGAGTACTTCCACAAGGTTGAACTGGAGGAGAATGGGACCTCTCCGCCAGTCGATGTTTCTCTGTATGAACAGGCACCGTTCGTTAGGTCCAGGTACAACGGGCCGGACGAGAAATTGTGATGATGTTTATCGTGGAAGAATTAAAGTATGGACCTGTGTGGTGTTAATTTGTGTGGAGTTAGTGTGAGGTGTCTGTGTGTTGAAAAACGGACTTATACATACACAGACACACACGCATGTACATACACTGGTATCAGTAGCTGTGTGCATGTATGTGCGTGGGCTTAAAAAAACCCACAACACAGGAACAATAATAAATAATCAGGTTCTTCACTGGCTCTTAGCTTACGTAAGATTTTTTTTATCTTGTTTTATTTCTGAATACACAATGTACATGTAGTTGCACCATGAAAAGCAAGTGTCATAAGATAAGTTTAAACATTATCGGATAACGTAATCGATTTCCCCGCCACCCCAAACCAAGCGCATTATCTTCCCCCTTCTCCACCCCAATGATGACTGACTACAAAGAGAACGTACTGTCTGTTTGGCTTTTATCATGCCCCCCCCCCCCCCCCCCCTCAACCGGCCCGATCCGCAGCCTTCTGCACTATTATGTAAGCGTTTCTAGCTCCTTTTGGTTTTGCTTTGGCTCCTCTGTTATCATGGTCCTTATTTAGGGACAGCTCATCGTGTTTTTAATTATTGATCATGTCTGGGCTGTTTACGCGTAAAGGCTGTTCTTAACCAGACGAACCATTGGTTCGCCGAACTAAGGTTCGCGAACCATGGTTTGTGTCTTAACTGGGTGAACTTGTTCGGCAAACTCAAGGACTAGTTCGTCCAGTTAAGACACGAAACCTGGATCGCCGACAAACGAGGGGAGCTCACTCCGAGTCGACAATAAAAGCAAGTAAGTTATTCCCCTTCCAAAAATGGCTGCCTCCAAGACGAAATCACCGATTGAGTGGTAACTCCGTGCTGGTTGTCGATTTGGGTCTCTCCTTCCGACTTGATCATGGTGCACGAAGCCTGGTAATCTTGAACTTTAGTGTGTTAAATTCATAGCTCAGAATCGAGTGGCATACTTTACTTAATTTAGATCCAAGTACCTGTAATCAAGCCCAAGAACATTTATCATGAAATTAATTGACGGATTAAGCTCCAAACCTAAGCATAATTAATTAATTTGGTTGTTTGATCGGCGAAAATGGCGTAGGTTGTCAACCAAGGGACTTCAATTACACGACAAAGTTGCCTCCCCTGTCCGCTGACACGGATAATTCCTTCTTTGACGCATGTAAACAAAATGCATTCGTACCAGAGTACGCTATGATTCGTACAGTTCATCGGAGTTCATTCCGTGACTTTAAAGGGATCTAAAAGACTTGTTATGATTACAAGTGCAGGTTCTCCAAATTTGGAGGCTTGAATGCCTCTGAATTATGAGCTATGAATTTAACACATTAAAGTTCAAGATTACCCGAAGCCTTCCATGTCATTTACCCTCCTGGGTTAAAGGTTATAAATTGATTCGAGAAAATAACATGACTGGTATGGACTGATCATTGTGTCTACCGTGGAGCCATCGGGGTTCTATGGGAAATGCTACACACAAAAACTTGCCTGTGAAAAGGGAAAGACGGTGACCAAAAATAAATGATGATAGCGATATTTCTAATTGTGGATCAGCAGAGTCGAGAAGCATACATGATGTTTACCAAAGTGTGTGTGCGTGTCTGTCTGTCCACGTGTGTGTTTGAGCTCTTTTCGGTACAGAATATGAGTTTGGGGATTGAGTGAAGAGGGAGACCTAAAAAAAAACTACTCAGTATTTTGGTTCTTTTTATCACAATTCAGTCTGTTTTAATTTTCAAGTTATATCAGAAATTTTCTATTTGCACTGATACACTGGAATCCCTTGTGGATGTATTGCTTTAAGGGTCTACAAATAGTACTACTGAACCAAAATCATCCTGTTTCTTTACGTTTTGAGCAATTCAATTGTCTTGTTTTTTTGTTTTTAAAAAATTTGATTCCTCTTCATTCTTCTCAAAAAAAAAGCTTTCATTGCGATAAACAAAACATTACTGGATAGACATTTTCTTGGAGAACGTCTGTATTAGCAAGCATTTAAAGTAGGAGGACGATATGGAACGTACGATAAAAGGATGTGCTTTAGCTTTCTGTCTCATCATTTATAAATGTTGCCCTTCAATCACACACACACACACACACTTTTGATCCAGCTCCAACCATATTTCATAAGGCTTTATTCAGGGTTGTCTCTTGTTCTTAAACATCCGATTTCTAAGCACACGTCTGTGCTGAGAATATGAACATGAACCGATATGAACATCAATGTCAGCCGCCTTTTTATTATGAAATAATGTTCATTTGTGTTCCAAACACTTCCGAAGAATACTTGTTGGTGTGTCTTCAGTCGCCCTGACATCATCACAACTCGACCCTGTCCTGCAAAAATACAAATATATACAGGGTGACACCCAAACATTCAACCCAAACAAATGCTTATTTCTTTAACATCTGTTGACCGAATTAGTTATCTTTCTTTTTTTCTTTCTTTTTTTTTTGGTCCCTGTCCTGTCCTGTCTTGTCTTGTCATGCCTTGTCTTGTCATCCCTCTATTGGCCTACTGGCAACCTTTTCCTAACTTGTCTTGTCTTGCCATGTCTTGTCTTGTCTTGTATTGTATATACATTTAGCATACATTTGGGTAAAGGTTTGCGAACAGGTAAGGGGTGTAAGAGAGAGAGAGAGACAGAGACAGAGAGAGAGATGGTGGTGGTCTATGTTACATTACACAGGTCAACACAGTTGCAAGTTCATAGGTTAAAGGCTGCCCTTTTCGTAGCGTTCATTAATTAATTCCTATTGTTTACATGTGCCAATAATGTTATAAAACTGTACCTAAGGGGATATAATAACGATTGGCTGTAGCTTTCAAAAACAGAAAAAATTATTTCAGTATTGCAAAGTGGTGTTGATAGTGTCGAATGTAAACAGAACAGTCTCAAAGTGAAAGTGGATGTTTTCCGGAAATTGCGAAGTTAACAAGAATACAGAAAAGCGCGCTTTCCTGCTTAGCACAATCCGCTACCGCGCTAATCTGGCGTGTCAATATCACTACGTTTTGCACGTGGAAGGTGAGCGATTTCCTTCACGCGGGGATTGACGAAGCTGTACTGTCTGTGTTGACGGTCTAAAAATAGCCCAAGCCCTGGAGAACTGTTTCTAAAGATAGCAATAAACTTTATTAAGAATTGATTATTTCTTGTAATTGGTAAGGACTTCAAACCTAAAACTTTGCAGGAAGCTTAATTTATACATCCCCGCAACGATGGGAAAAGCCCTGGAAGTAAGTAAACTAATTAAATAGGACTTTGTCAGCCTTTAAATGAGGGGTTATTGTGTATAGTGAGGAAATAATTTTCTGATGTATTTTTAATTCATTATTGGTGTTTTATGCAAAACGTACGGTCAATATTGAAAGTTTAAAAAAGGTACTGCCCTCACATTAATACGAAGGCGGGATCACAGCTGGATAAGACAAGGTACGGCAATTTCGACCCGGAGGTCTCTTTCAGGGCGCACAGAGGATGAGACAACACAGGAGAAAAAAAACAAAACACAGATAATAGCACACGGAAGGAACGATTACAGCAGTTATAATTAAATTACTTTGTGGGTCAGGGTTTTTTTAGGAGTACAGGGGAAACCCCTTTTAAGACCTTAAAAAATGTGAGAAAATCAAGTCTTAAAATGGAAGGGGTCTAAAAATGGGGGTAATTTAGTTTTATTTACAGGTTATGAACAGAACATCTTCTTCTTCTTCAGCGTTCCAGAAATTCTGGTGACGTGTGAGCTCGTTTGCCCATTTGGGTTCCCCACACTATACTCTGAGAGCATAGTCAGCTTCACTCCGCTTTCGTTGAGTAGGCATGCTGGGTATTTTCGTGTTTCCATAACCCACCGAACTCCGACATGGTTTACAGGATCTTTTCCGTGCGCACTTGGTCTTGTGCTTGCGTGTACACACGAAGGGGATTAAGTCACTAAGCAGGTCTGCACATAAGTTGACCTGGGAGATCGGAAAAATCTCCACTCTTAACCCACCAGGCGGCAGCGACCGGGATTCGAACTCACGACCTCCCGATTAGGAGGCTGACGTCTTACCACTGCGCGCCACTTCACCCGTCACAGAACATCTAAAGAAGCAAGATCTTAAAAAGGAGGAAGTCTGAAATGAATGGGTCTGAAAGGGGGGTTCCACTGTGGAAAAGTACCTGTCAGTTTACCTGTATGTATTAGGACCGGGTGGCCGAGTGGTAACGCACTTGCGCTCGGAAGCGAGAGGTTGCGAGTTCGACCCTGGGTCAGGGCGTTAGCAATTTTCTCCCCCCTTTCCTAACCTAGGTGGTGGGTTCAAGTGCTAGTCTTTCGGATGAGACGAAAAACCGAGGTCCCTTCCGTGTACACTACATTGGGGTGTGCACGTTAAAGATCCCACGATTGACAAAAGGGTCTTTCCTGGCAAAATTGTATAGGCATAGATAAAAACTGTCCACCAAAATACCCGTGTGACTTGGAATAATAGGCCGTGAAAAGTAGGATATGCGCCGAAATGGCTGCGATCTGCTGGCTGATGTGAATGCGTGACGTATTGTGTAAAAAACAAAAATTCCATCTCACACGGCATAAATAAAATCCCTGCGCCTTGAATATGTGCGCTATATAAATTGCATAAAAATTAAAAAAAATTAAAAAATAAAAATCCCTGCGCTTAGAACTGTACCCACGGAATACGCGCAATATAAGCCTCATATTGATTGATTGAATAAGACCACCCCTGACATGCGGCACATACCAACTATCTACAAGTGCTTTGTGTGAACAGTAAAAAAAATTGTTTTCCTTTTTGCGAATTCATTTCATTAAACACAACAACAACAAAATTCATCAAATTCCAGCTGAGCAGAACGGCTTTCACAATTATCACTGGGCCTTTAAAGGCATGTTCCTCACCATATTACCCAGCATATCAGACACCACATGTTTGACTAGGTTTTTACATGGGAACAACAAGACTATACAGGATGGTAAAAAAACCTCCCTATTTTCTTTTTAATCACATTTTTGACTGCGAAAAAAAAAGAGATCAAAAAGGAAATAGGGCGGTTTTTTTTAGACACCCCTTTTTACGTCCAGCTTCTTTTGGTGGAGATTCAAGTTACAGACACATGTGAAATTCATTAAGCAAAAAGGTTCCCACTATGCACTGCCACAGAACACAACCAGGTTATTAATGTGCGGTACAGTGTATAATTATGTTTAAGTAAAAGGATGCCCTTCTTTTGTTTAATTGGAGCATCTATGATGTCTGACATTTTGGTTCTAACGGTAAGGAACGTATGTTTAGGCTCTAATAAGGACAGTTTGTCTTGTCAAAAGCCTCATGCATATTCCTTCCTCCCCATGCAAGACTTTCTTTTATTTGAATATATATCTGCCTTTATTAGTTTATAGTACAAGTCGCGTAAGACGAAAATACAATATTTAGTCAAGTAGCTGTCGAACTCACAGAATGAAACGCAATGCCATTTTACTCGTAGCATCGTCAGGCCACCGCTCATGGCAAAGGCAGTGAAATTGACAAGAAGAGCGGGGTAGTAGTTGCGCTAAGAAGGATAGCACGCTTTTCTGTACCTCTCTTTGTTTTAACTTTCTGAGCGTGTTTTTAATCCAAACATATCATATCTATATGTTTTTGGAATCAGGAACCGACAAGGAATAAGATGAAAGTGTTTTTAAATTGATTTGGACAATTTAATTTTGATAATAATTTTTATATATTTAATTTTCAGAGCTTCTTTTTAATCCGAATATAACATATTTATATGTTTTTGGAATCAGCAAATGATGGAGAATAAGATAAACGTAAATTTGGATCGTTTTATAAATTTTTATTTTTTTTTACAATTTTCAGATTTTTAATGACCAAAGTCATTAATTAATTTTTAAGCCACCACGCTGAAATGCAATACCGAAGTCCGGGCTTTGTCGAAGATTACTTGACCAAAATTTCAACCAATTTGGTTGAAAAATGAGAGCGTGACAGTGCTGCCTCAACTTTCACGAAAAGCCGGATATGACGTCATAAAAGACATTTATCAAAAAAATGAAAAAAACGTTCGGGGATTTCATACCCAGGAACTCTCATGTCAAATTTCATAAAGATCGGTCCAGTAATTTAGTCTGAATCGCTCTACACACACACACACACACACACACACACACACACACACACACACACACACGCACGCACGCACGCACATACACCACGACCCTCGTTTCGATTCCCCCTCGATGTTAAAATATTTAGTCAAAACTTGACTAAATATAACAAAAATCAAATAAAAAGGTCGCACTCTGCGCATAGCGACAAAAATCGCAATTTTACCAAGAAAACCTCACACTCTTTATGTGGAGAAAGACCCTGACTGTTGCAGTATGTTATGCATTTGAAAACATCTGAAATTGTGTACTTGAATTCTACAGTTTGATCAGTTCTGTGTGTTTAAAAAGTTACCTTGATCATTCTGACATGCTCTTGCTCAAATCACATCCCAGACAATATTGTAGACTCCATTGATAGACGCTGTGGTGCATGGGAGAACTGCTTTCTGAGGAAACGAAAAAAATATACACTGAGGAAGAACAGTCACAACAACATTTGCAGCAGCAACAGGCTATATAATTTTATTCAAAGAACACTTAAATAAGGTAAAATGAAAATCAGTGTTGTGTCAGTAAATTTGATTTGGGGGAGATGGAAGGATTGGGGTGGGGGTTTAGAGGCGGGGATAGAAGGATAGCTGGGGACCGGGGAAGGTGGGGTGGCTAACACAGTTTGATCATGTAATGACTGGTACAATGTTTAATATATCTAAAAAGGCAGCAACTCTGTAATCATAATGCATTATGTGAACCAACTTCTCCATAAACTAAATAAAGATCAGTAAAAGTTACCTCTTTCATTCTGGAATCTTTTTGGTCCCATCACAGCTCAGACGCAGACTCAATGGACAGATACTGTAATGATGAAAATAACACCAGCAATTTAAGGGAGAACAAGAATTATGCAGAGAGGAAAAACAGTAATGAGTAAGAACAACAGCAGCAGCAGCAGCAGACTCAATACTCTTACTCTACATAACACTCTCACTGAATGACTGATTCAGTAACTAAATCCCAGTGAAGTGCAAGTGATCAAAATTACTTATGTAAAAACAGAGAAATAGAGAGAGAGAGAGAGAGAGAGAGAGAGAGAGAGAGAGAGAGAGAGAGAGAGAGAGAGAGAGAGAGAGAGAGACAGACAGACAGACAGGCAGAGACAATGCGAATGTGTGTGTGTGTGTGTGTGTGTGTGTACATGGGAAATGCAGTGCCATTGAAAACAAACACTTGCTTCATTTAAATATCAACAGTTATACAACATAAGAGGCACTAGAAAAGTTGTACATGAAAATAAATGTTGCTCTTGCTGATGGAAAAAGAGCAGGGGGAGAGGGTCGATGTTGCTTGCACTTGCAGATAATTATGCACTAACATCCAGCTGTTTTTCTGGGTGTACTGTAACCCTGTAATGTTTAAGCAGAAATGTTTGTGGATCACGTTATGCTTCTGCTTTTAGATCAGTTTGAGTATTTGCAATATTACCTGGATCATTGCGGCATCCTCTTGATCACATCACATTTGAGACTTTGACCTATATAGACTCCATGGGCAGACGCTGAAGTTATTACAAGGGCATTCTGAAAAATGACAATACAAATGCAGAGATGTAGAACTTTACATTACACTTACAGAAGCAACAACCAGAGAGCTGATTTATACAGGTAGAGAGAGAGAGAAAGAGAAGAAGAAGTAAAAGAAAAAAGAGAGCATAGAAAGAGAGAGGGGGTGGGGGATGGGGCAAAGGGAGTGTGTAATGTGACGTGAGGAAGGGGAAGAGCAATGGAAAATGAAACTCTCAGTACTTTTAATTTATATTAACAGTTATGGAACTATTTGAGCACTCCCCATAACCACAAACAAGGTACAGACGGCAACATATGTTGCACGGAAGGGTGGGGGTAGTTGGACTGGAGAGTGTTGTTATGGGTTTAGGGTGGAGCTGGGGCGGAGTGTGTATGTAACTTGATAATAATAAGCATGATCAGTTAGTGCTAACAACTATCTTGATCTTCACAGACATAAATTGCACAATGATTTCACCACCATGTACCTTTATTTTTGCCCTTGAGTTAGGTGGAAGACAATGTTGAGTGGTGAACGCAAGTTGTATTGATCACTGGGTCATCCTGCGGTCCGGGCCATTGATCTGCACATTGCACCAGCACAAACAAACACAATGTTATGATCTCAATCAGCCTGCATGGTCAATCATGAATCTAAGAACACAAACACTGTCCAGATCTAAACGAGAAAACGAGATCATCATTACTTGGGAAATTCAATGAAAATCTAGCAGTCAACGAAGCAGATAGATCTGTCCTTGCGATTGTTGTTGCAAGCAGATAAATGTGTGAACTTCCTTATCTCAACGTTATCATTCAACATATTGATATTTTGCCTGATGGATGTTGTGCCGATGAGATAAACAAACAATCAAAATCAAAGTCATAAACTTTTGAAGAAAAAAATTAAACAAATTGAGCAGAAAGAATCTAGCTTACTGCTGTGCTGATTTCGACAAAATCAATGCGTTTACATGCCGAAGTCATTCCTGCTTTTATTCATATCATACTAGATGATCCTAATGCACAACAATACGAAAACGAGCTCAGCGAAATGAGTAACACTGCCTAAGCGAAGGTCGTCTACGACTGGAAATTTCGAAGTCGAACAGCGGCGTTTTTTCACTCTCAGCGGTTGTCTTGCTCGGAAAAGTGAAAAGCTTAACTTGAAATCGAACGGAAGTCACCATTCTACCTTTTCGTTCAAGCGTTGTTTTTATAAAATCTCAGAAAATGTAATTTTGACTTGGGTGATTTCGTCCGCCATTGAGATTCAGTTTTTCAATAATTTGTCTTCCTCCTTGGCAGAAGAGTCAAAGGTTCGGCCCGATCTTCAAGGTTCCCAAGACATGACTTGCAAACCCCGAACCTAGTTCGCCGAACCTCCCAAACCTAGTTCGAAAACTCAGGTTCGTCTGGTTAAGAACCAAGACAAGTTCGCCGAACCAGTCTTGAGGTTCGCCGAACCCCACGAACCTAGTTCGCGAACCAAAGGTTCGTCTGGTTAAGAACAGCCTTAACACAGTAGTCTGCAGCTCTACCTTCCAGTGCTGACGTGACTTGGCGTCCCGGCATCTATTTCTCTGGGCTCTTTCTAAAAACCGTCAGTTCATCAGAGACATGTAGTCTGTGTCTGGTTTCATAGTGTGGATCCAGGTCCTTCCAAGCACATTCAGTTTTATCAGAGACATACTTTCTCTCTGGTTTCATTGTGTGGATCTTCCCTTCTCCTGATTGTGTTTACGCCTAAGTGTTGGAGACTTTTAACCTTTGCCGGATGCCGCTTTTGACTACACACTCCCGACGATGCGGGTTTGTCTGAACCCATACATTTGCAAGAGGGTTTTTACCGTTTATTCCTCTAACGACGATGCGGGTTTGTCTGAACCCATACATTTGAAAGAGGGTTTTTACCGTTTATTTCTCTAACGACGGGGTGGGTTCAGGGAAACCCACAGCGCTACTTCAGTGGTTGCATCGAGTTTCTCCCTTCACCGACCTCTTGCAGGGGAGGGAGAGGGGGAGGGAGAGGGGGAGGGAGAGACTGAGAGAGACTGAGAGACTAAGAAAGAGAGAGAGAGAGAGAGAGAGAGAGAGACTAAGAAAGAGAGAGAGAGAGACTAAGAAAGAGAGAGAGAGAGACTAAGAAAGAGAGAGAGAGAGAGAGAGACTAAGAAAGAGAGAGAGAGAGACTAAGAAAGAGAGAGAGAGAGTCTAAGAAAGAGAGTGAGAGACTAAGACAGAGAGAGAGAGAGAGAGACTAAGACAGAGAGAGAGGGAGACTAAGAAAGAGAGAGAGAGAGAGAGAGAGAGACTAAGAAAGAGAGAGAGAGAGACTAAGAAAGAGAGAGAGACTAAGAAAGAGAGAGAGAGAGACTAAGAAAGAGAGAGAGACTAAGAAAGAGAGAGAGAGAGAGACTAAGAAAGAGAGAGAGAGAGAGATACTAAGAAAGAGAGAGAGAGAGACTAAGAAAGATAGAGAGAGAGACAAATAAAGAGAGAGAGAGAGACAAATAAAGAGAGAGAGACTAAGAAAGAGAGAGAAAGAGAGACTAAGAAAGAGAGAGAGAGACTAAGAAAGAGAGAGAGAGAGAGACTAAGAAAGAGAGAGAGAGAGACTAAGAAAGAGAGAGAGAGACTAAGAAAGAGAGAGAGGGAGACTAAGAAAGAGAGAGAGACTAAGAGAGAGAGAGAGACAAAGAAAGAGAGAGAGAGAGACTAAGAAAGAGAGAGAGAGAGACTAAGAAAGAGAGAGAGAGAGAGACTAAGAAAGAGAGAGAGGGAGACTAAGAAAGAGAGAGAGAGAGAGAGACTAAGAAAGAGAGAGAGACTAAGAAAGAGAGAGAGAGAGACTAAGAAAGAGAGAGAGACTAAGAAAGAGAGAGATAGAGACTAAGAAAGAGAGAGAGACTAAGAAAGAGAGAGAGAGACTAAGAAAGAGAGAGAGAGAGAGATACTAAGAAAAAGAGAGAGAGAGACTAAGAAAGATAGAGAGAGAGACAAATAAAGAGAGAGAGAGAGACAAATAAATAGAGAGAGAGACTAAGACAGAGAGAGAGAGAGAGAGACTAAGAAAGAGAGAGAGAGAGACTAAGAAAGAGAGAGAGACTAAGAAAGAGAGAGAGAGAGACTACTAAGAAAGAGAGAGAGACTAAGAAAGAGAGAGAGAGAGAGACTAAGAAAGAGAGAGAGAGAGAGAGAGACTAAGAAAGAGAGAGAGAGAGACTAAGAAAGAGAGAGAGAGAGTCTAAGAAAGAGAGTGAGAGACTAAGACAGAGAGAGAGAGAGAGACTAAGACAGAGAGAGAGGGAGACTAAGAAAGAGAGAGAGAGAGTGAGAGACTAAGAAAGAGAGAGAGAGAGACTAAGAAAGAGAGAGAGACTAAGAAAGAGAGAGAGAGAGACTACTAAGAAAGAGAGAGAGACTAAGAAAGAGAGAGAGAGACTAAGAAAGAGAGAGAGAGAGAGATACTAAGAAAGAGAGAGAGAGAGACTAAGAGAGAGAGAGAGAGAGAGACTAAGAAAGAGAGAGAGGGAGACTAAGAAAGAGAGAGAGAGAGAGAGACTAAGAAAGAGAGAGAGACTAAGAAAGAGAGAGAGAGAGAGACTAAGAAAGAGAGAGAGACTAAGAAAGAGAGAGAGGGAGACTAAGAAAGAGAGAGAGACTAAGAAAGAGAGAGAGAGACTAAGAAAGAGAGAGAGAGAGAGAGATACTAAGAAAGAGAGAGAGAGAGACTAAGAAAGATAGAGAGAGAGACAAATAAAGAGAGAGAGAGAGACAAATAAATAGAGAGAGAGACTAAGACAGAGAGAGAGAGAGAGAGACTAAGAAAGAGAGAGAGAGACTAAGAAAGAGAGAGAGAGAGAGACTAAGAAAGAGAGAGAGAGACTAAGAAAGAGAGAGAGAGAGAGACTAAGAAAGAGAGAGAGGGAGACTAAGAAAGAGAGAGAGACTAAGAGAGAGAGAGACAAAGAAAGAGAGAGAGATAGACTAAGAAAGAGAGAGTGACTAAGAAAGAGAGAGAGAGAGAGACTAAGAAAGAGAGAGAGAGAGAGAGACTAAGAAAGAGAGAGAGAGAGACTAAGAAAGAGAGAGAGAGAGAGACTAAGAGAGAGAGAGAGAGAGAGAGACTAAGAGAGAGAAAGAGAGACTAAGAAAGAGAGAGAGACTAAGAGAGAGAGAGAGAGAGACTAAGAAAGAGAGAGAGAGACTAAGAGAGAGAGAGAGAGAGACTAAGAAAGAGAGAGAGAGACTAAGAAAGAGAGAGAGAGAGACTAAGAAAGAGAGAGAGAGAGACTAAGAAAGAGAGAGAGACTAAGAAAGAGAGAGAGAGACTAAGAAAGAGAGAGAGAGAGAGACTAAGAAAGAGAGAGAGAGACTAAAAAAGAGAGAGAGAGACTAAGAAAGAGAGAGGGAGAGACTAAGAAAGAGAGAGAGAAAGAGAGACTAAGAAAGAGAGAGAGACTAAGAGAGAGAGAGAGACTAAGAAAGAGAGAGAGAGAGACTAAGAGAGAGAGAGAGAGACTAAGAAAGAGAGAGAGAGAGACTAAGAAAGAGAGAGAGAGAGTCTAAGAAAGAGAGAGAGAGACTAAGAAAGCGAGAGACTAAGAAAGAGAGAGAGAGACTAAGAGAGAGAGAGACTAAGAAAGAGAGAGAGAGAGACTAAGAAAGAGAGAGAGAGAGACTAAGAAAGAGAGACAGAGAGAGAGACTAAGAGAGAGACAGAGAGAGAGACTAAGAGAGAGAGACAGAGAGAGAGAGACAGACAGACAGACAGACAGAGAGAGAGACAGACAGAGAGAGAGACAGAGAGAGAGACAGACAGTCAGATAGACAGACAGTCAGATAGACGGATAGACGGATAGACAGACAGACAGACAGAGAGATACGGACAGACAAACAGAGAGACAGACAGTCTCTTGGAGACAAACAGGCAGACAGACACTGTTCCGCCGCTTTGGTAATTATGGGTGTAGCAGAACCCGCGCCGTCGGCAGAGGGATAGTTACAATCACAACTACTCTTTAAAAGTATGGGTATGTGTGAACCCGCGCCATCGGTAGTGTTTATGTAAATTATCATAATCAATTAATTCTGATGTTTTGTCATGTACACACTAAAAATTTGCAGACAGAGAGCAAATTAGGTGTGTGAGAGATACTTAAAATTTCAAAACGATACCTTTAATGGTTCCAGAGTTACAATGATTTTAGTGTGTCTCTGGGTACAGGTGAACCCAGGAAGCACGGCAAAGGTTAAGCGGCCATTCGCAGTGTAGATAGTTTTCAGAACTGATAAATTGGTGACCAGAAGAGGTGTTTGAACCGCCACCAAACTGTGGGCAACGACGAGAGACTTGAACCCAGTTCCCTGCAGAACACGGACTGGGGGCCTCAGGCACGACCGAAAGAACGGAGACTGAAGTAGAGGAAGACGAAAAAATAAGAAGGGGGTTCGAAGAAGAAGTCGGAGGTAAGTTGATTTTGTTATTTTGCTTCGTTTACTGATTGCAAATGTCATGGACTGTGGTCTGAAACTTTAAAACATCAAAGTATCCAGTTAATATTTCATTTTTTGACATTAAAAAAAAATCCTGTGACAGCTGAAAGTACGGGTCAGAAGTTTTGAGAAACAGACGATAAGCAGGAAACAAGGCCCCGCTGGGGGGTCTGGGGGGCAAAGAAGTCGAGAACATTTTGCATTTGTGAGGTCATTTTTTGGTCTTTCCTTGCAACTGGGAATCAAAATTACACATTTTCATAATTTGAAATAGTTTTAGAAGACCAAATAAACTAAGGGAGTTGGGGGAAGAGCTTAAAAAGTCCACATATTTTTTTTCTTCTCTGAGAGGTACATCGGATGGCCAGGGGGGAGGGGGGGGGGTTCCGGAACCCAGGACCCCCCCCCCCCCAGATCCGGCCCTGCACACACACACACACACACACACACACACACACACACACACACACACACACACACACACAGTCCCCCCAAAAGCCTAATCGAATATACAAGAAATCACGACGCATACATAGTAATTGTTATGTTCCTTAATTGAGTTTGATTTATTGACTCGTGGAACAGCTGTTAGGTAGACGTAGTAACTGGTCTACGTTGAGCGACCTTGACATCGTTAGCATAACTGATGCTAAAAATACATTCGACTCAATTAAATGGTTGTGTTGATTGAAACCGGTTCTCTGGTTCTACGCATAATACTTTTCTTAGAATTTCTATTTCGCGTGAGTGGGAGCTATTTATAAACAGCGAAGTTCCAGTCTGTCATTGACGTCACACACTGTTGTTGTCGAGTCTTTATCGCTCAGCGTGTATATATCTTATTTCGCTATACGCATGAAAAGGAGTTTCACTCTGTTTGTCTTTCTCTTTGTGTGTGTGTGTGATCTTTGAGAATATGTTTGAATTTGTTAGAGACAATTTTGACATTGGTTGAGAAAGCAGTGAAAGGACATACTGTGAACCAGACCTACTTTCAGATAATGGATCTATTTTGTATCAAAAGAGAGAAGTGAGAGTTTATGGTAGATCGAGCAAGGCAGCTCAAGTATCCTGTAACTTAATACATGTGGTGTACATGTACATGGTAACTCAAAAACTAAAAGTTCCTGTCGCATTTAGCCTATATTGCCTCAAATAAAGGAAAGGGTAATTTATAGAACGTGTAATCTACTGTTAGAAGGCACTCTGCCGAAAGTTGGTACAGTAACTGAAAATGGGAACAAAAATTAAATCATGTTGCACTATCTTTTTGCCTTTTGTCTAAAAATGCGTTGCGTAATTGAAATAATTTGTCATGTTTGGAAAGATAATTCCCTTGAAGCAATAACATTTCTGGGACTTTATTTGACAGAGTTGTTTACATATCTAATTATTGCGCCATAAACATTGGTTCATGTCAGTTTAAACAAAAGTATGTATTATTTATTACGCAATAGACATTGGTACATGTTTGGACAAAGTACGGAGTAATTATCACTTCATAGACATGGGTCCTTCTTTGGAAAAATTACGTACAAATCATTACGTCATGGACATGGGTCCTTGTTTGGATAAATTACGTAAACATCATGACGTCATGGACATGGGTCCTTGTTTGGATAAATTACGTAAACATCATCACGTCACTGACATGGGTCCTTCTTTCGATACATTACGTAACAATCATTACGTCATGGACATGGGTCCTTCTTTGGACAAATGACGTAAAAATCATTACGTCATGGACATGGGTCCTTCTTTGGACAAATGACGTAAAAATCAATACGTCATGGAAATGGGTCCTTGTTTGGATAAATTACGTACAAATCATCATGTCATGGACATGGGTCCTTCTTTGGATAGATGTACACAGTAATTATTACGTCATAGACATGGGTCGTCTTTGGACAAATAACATTACATATCTTTAAGTCATACTCCATGTTTGGAAAAAGTAGTACTAATTATCACGTCATAGACACTGGTACCTGTTTGGACAAAGTGCATAGCTTACCCAAGCAGTTTTTGTAGGCAACGTGATGCTCTAATTTCGTTTTTTTCTCCCTTTTATTCTTTAGCGCGAGCAAACAACACCACATGAAGTCACATATAATTTCAAAGTGTCATCAACTAATTAACCAAACGAAAACAAACTGTAATCAGATGTGTCTCTCCATGGCTTTACCTATATCGTTATGTGCATTAAATTCCGTTTCACACAGACACGGTCATATGCATAACATAGAAATATAACGCTGTATAAATGGATGAAAAACTTTTGGCACAGCACCAGATATTCGACTCACAGGCCTTTGAAATGAACAAACTGTACGTTTACACAACAGGCAAGTACAAAAACGTGCATGAGAGAAAGCATTGAACAGCTGAGTTTCTTTTATTACATGTATTTAATTTGTGTGTGCGTACACCAACCATTTTGCTGCAGTTTGTGAATACTGTTCTGTGTATATGTTCTTTCCAGCGGATTGAAAGACCTTCGAATTCCTTATTTCAGTGAAGAAGGATTCAAGATGAGCAGATTACGCAAGGTGTTTTCCGAACAGAGGGACGGTGAGAGCCTCGATGAATTCTCCCCACGCTGTGTTGCCCCAACTACAGGGGAAATGAACAAGTAAGCAGAATTAAGTGTTTGCCTGTGCCTGATATTTCAATTCGCTGTGTGATATTGAAGGCACGATCCGTCCCGTGTAAACACTATAGTAGCTTTTATAATATTAATTCGTCCCAAAATTCCCACTCTGCATAGGACACTATCGGGATGTTGATTTTATAACGTGTGCCAGTGAGGGTATGTTTCTATCCCTTGTAAAATCCTGGCCAGCTCTGAGATGGTTAAACACCCGAAGTTTGTTCGTTCTTCTCTCTGTGTGCTAGTCTGCTGTCGTCTACTAGGCTACCCATTCACCGATCCAAACTGGAGGCTGCCAGGTAATCCTTACTGTTGTCTGAGCGATCGAGAAGAAGAAGATATTGTGACAGTTGTCCAACGATATCTTTGTTTTGCGCTTTTAACAAGTTACAACAGTTGCGCTGCTGTTCCGCCACAAGAGTGAAGGGGTCAACTACACGATGATTTGTCAAGAGGACCTTGAATTTGACAATTACTCCCCCCATTGTAGGTATATGTTACTGTCATAGTTTTGCCTGCTCCCAAACCTCAAGAATCACCTTTCTCAAAAACAATTTCTCCCATATAAGGACGTCTTAGACTCACTCTGTCCATTTTAGCGACAGGCTTAAGAATGCGAAACGTTGCATACCACTTGTTATAAGGGTTGTGCATATGTGCCCTATTTTCATTCCTTTTGCTAATTTCTTTCATATGACGACCACAATTTTTTTTAATAACCTTCGTATAGGCTAAAACGATGCATGCTCCTTGTATTATGCCCCAGAATAGCTATAATAGGTAATCTACAAGGTGTTTCTGACGCTAATAAGGCCGCCAAATAGGCATGTAAAACGTTGCGGACAAATCGCCACGCTTTCACTCAAGAGTGCAGTATCTGCCTTATTTGACAACCTTACTGCCCATAATTATTTGCCTGTAGTTGATGTGTGTTTACTGTATATACTGTCGTTGGTTTCAGTTTTCGTATCTATTCACCACAGTGTATTTAATGCTAGAACTGCCAGCGAACGTATCCATAGTGTTGCTTCATTGATTATTTCCCCTTCCTGCAGATTGAACAGAGAAGTGGATGAATTCGTGAGGTTTCTGGAGCAAAGGTTTTCCACCCCTCCTCACTCTGTCTCCAAGGTTATCAAGGTTCGTATCACTTTGTTCATACAGGAAGAGTATAGAAGAACCTGAGAGGTGATGTGGTCCGACGTTTGCATGTGTTTATCAAAACTGCACTATCAAACACAAGACAGTCACCAACAGCCATTACTTGAAGTTGAGCGCACGGTGATACATGCGCCCTTTAGGCTTTTCCCAATAGGATTGAAACGTTTTGAGATCAATTAAACGTTGCAATAACACACCATTCTTGTTTTTTTAAATTCCCACAGAAAAGGTAATTCTGGAAAACTGTTCAAGGGAAGTAACTCTTTAATCGTGCAACCCTTCGATCTTCCATACACCACTCATAAGCTTTGGAATTAAGAAGTATGGAAGGCAACAAAAGAGGTAATTTAAGGGTTTGATTTGAACTCGACCTGACCGGATTTTCGTTCCGACGCGCTGCTGACTGCGCTACGGGGCTAATGTTCCTCGGGCAAAACAACAACTTTTACTTACAAAAGTTACTCGTAAGTTCTGGAGCATGATGGGGTTGGGTTGGGGGGTGGGGGTGTTGTATTGAATTGTATTGTGTTGTGTTGTGTTGAATGTATTGTATTGGATTGGATTGGATTGGATTGGATTGGATTGGATTGTATAATGTCGTTTAGTATTTTATTGTATTGCTGGTTTGCAGGCCGGTTCTCTGGGCAAGGGAACAGCTGTGCGAGCATCCGCGGACATTGACCTGGTGATGTACCTAAACAATGTGAGCGACATCTACACGCTGAAGAGGCTGAGGGAGCCCGTGCTAGACAGTCTTCAAGAAGCCATCAAAAGCTACACGCTTTGGCAGGGGAGAATCATCTTTGACAGGAGAACCCAGTTCTCTGTGCAATACATTCTCGATGGAAACGAGGTGGACATACTGCCAGCTTTTGCCATGGACCACACTAATGGTTTGTTTGTTGTTGTTGTTGTTTCTATCGTTGGTGGTGTGGTGCCGTGGGCAGTGGCTGTGATGGTTGTTTTGCTGTTGGTAATGTTAGTGGTTACTGTTGGGGCCGGGTAGCTCAGTTGGTAGAACACTGGACTTTTGATCCGAGGGTCACGGGTTCGAATCCGGGCCGGGAAGGACACAGGTCAACTTCATGTACAGACTCAGAAACGGTATCCATGTTCCACCCCCGTGTCACCACCGTGGCACGAAAAATCCTCGGTCAATCTGCCATAAGTGCAGGTGGCTGATTACATCTAAACACGCAGACACCTGGGTAGCGCGACTCTGTTGGTGCTAGCTTTCCACAAGGAGGAAGCGACCCGAATTTCCCAGCGATGGGACAATAAAGTAATGAAAAAAAATGAATGAAATGAATAAGAAAATGTTTGGTAATGAAGTTTTGTTTGAAGTGTAATTATTGTCGGTGATATTGCTTCTCAATTATCCACGTTACTGGCTAAATAGTTTATGCAACTTTTTCTTCTTCAGCGTTCCAGAAATTCTGGTGACGTGTGGGCTCGTTTGCCCATTTGGGTTCCTCACACTATACTCTGAGAGCAGAGTCAGCTTCACTCCGCTTTCGTTGAAATACTTCGATTCGCTTGGTCTTGTGCTTGCGTGTACACACGAAGGGGGTTAAGACACTAGCAGGTCTGCACATAAGTTGACCTGGGAGATCGGAAAAATCTCCACTCTTAACCCACCAGGCGGCAGCGACCGGGATTCGAACTCACGACCTCCCGATTAGGAGGCCGACGTCTTACCACTGCGCCACTTCGCCCGTTTATGCAACTAAGACTTCTGTTGCTGCTGCTGCTTCTATTGCTAGTTTTACTGCTACTGTTAATGATAATAGCTATAAGATGTACATAGTTGAACATAAATACATTACAAAAGGTAGACTCAGTTTGTGAAGAATGCATTACAAACAGTTCTGCACATTCTGTCGTTTGTGTCTTGACTTTCCTTTTGTGTTTGATGTGCAGACACACGGAACAGGGACCTCATGTACCAGCACATGCGCGATGTAGGACAGAAGGAGAGCATGGGCTTTATTGCTAGTCAGTTTTCGGCGTCGCTGTCGCCTCTCCAGGTTACTAGATTTGGCAAATCAACCAACCAAATTATCAACCCACAAACAAACAAACCAACCAACCAATCAACATCAACGCCAAAATCAATCAATCAGTCAATCATTCAACCAACCAACCAACCAACCAATCAATCAATCAATCAATCAATCAATCAATCAAAATCAAGCAATCAGTTAAGCAATCAACCAGCAAGCAAACAAACGAACATCAAAACAACAGCTATGTACAGCTACTGTGCCAAGGTTTGTTTCTCAAATTAACTATTTTGCCTTTTGTAATGTCATTCCAGTTTTAATGATCAGAAGGGGAATAACTTGTTTGGCCATTTTCTATCATTTTCGTATTTAGGATACATATCACAGGAGTCACATGACAAACTCTCTAATATGAGAGATCTACCCATGAAAGATCGTCCAAACGAAATCTTAAATTTGTATACAGTATGTCGACAGGGGTTGGGTACAAAGTCTGGTTTACTCTTCTTATTGTTGTGGTGAAAAATGTGCATTCATTGTGTTCCAGGTCACATTTGTCAAACATAAGGACGAGTCTGTAAAAAAGGTGATACGCCTTCTCAAAAAATGGAAAAAGGTGAGCAGAAATTTTTATTCTCAGTCTCATGTGTACTTTGGGGTTTCTTCTTTTGTTCTCCCTGTTACTTCTCTCCCCCCCCCCCCACCCTGAAATAACCTCTCAAAAACAAAACCAAAACATAGCAAAACAAAACAAAACAAAACAAAACAAAACAAAACAAAACCAACAAAAAACACTGACAAAAACACACAAAACTTAAAAAATGTAAATGGACTCCACGTAGAATTCATTCTTCTCCTATTCACAACCGATCTATCCAGATATTTGCGTGTGTCAGGGAATTTGGAATGTGAGCTGACTTGGTGGTCCGGTGTTTGCTTTTCCATTTACGGGGATACTACGTTCATACACTCAGGTACACATTTTTTCACCCTCAGTCATACTCTATCACACTCAGTCATACTCTATCACACTCAGTCATACTCTATCACACACAAGCATACGGGATGATGACAGCACGCTCTCGAACAACAACACATGGCACACACACAAAACAACATTTCAAACATTTCGCTATTGAATCAAAACATCAATCACAACTCATCATAATCAAACACAACACAATACCTCTGGTCACACCGAAGAAAAACACAGTCCGGCACTATAAACATTACAATTTCCCCAGAATCCTTGGAACCGCTCTTCACAACTCATGTCCTCGGAATCACACGCTAAAGTCTTGGAAGTTGGTATAGTCCGAAACTCTCTTGTCTGTCCTCCATTACATTGATTTTGAAGCTGTAAGCAACTATCCTCATGTGTGAATAAATTATGTTCCCCTTCTTCTCTTCCATCAGGATGAGGTAAAAGTGATAATCCCTTCTAAATGTTGTCTTATTTTAGTTTTGGCAAACCTTATTTCCTCTTTTTTCACATTGTTTTTCATTGTCATGTCCGCTTGGAGGGATTTGTTAATTGTGGTTAACAAAAATGATAATGATATGCACGGTGCTTCAGGAACGAAAAGTGAAGAATCTCCCCTCCTACGTCCTGGAGTTGCTGACCATCTACGCAGCCAAGCAGGCAGGCCGGGAGATCAGCACGGATGACCTGTTCGTCAAAGTGCTGGGCATGCTGCGTGACATTCGCTCTCAGACCGGCATGTGGTTTGGGGACAACTACACAATTGTTGCTGCCAAGCCCGGGGACAAGTTGTACGTATTTGACAGGGATGTTACTAGCATTTATTTTCATCTCCTAATTTGCCGAAACGGCCATAAACGTTTCAGCAATTTTTGAAAGTTTTCGGCAGTCTTTGGCAGTCTTTTCCCCACGCCTCCCGTAAACCATCACAGATACTGTCAGGCTTTTACACATAGTACAACCACCCTTCCATTTCACGCCATTTGAACGCTCACCGAACGGGAACATCCTGGCTGCTCTCCGTCGAGAGTGAGAATTTTTCAAAGAATTTATTTTTGTGGACCGTCTGATCTACAATCAGGTGCCTCGTTTTTGCGCTGGAACTAACTTTTAAAAACTAAATAATAAATTGACAGCTTGTAACACAAAACATTCTTAAATCATAAAAGATTTCTTTTTTCATCAAGACAAGATCAGTACAATTCAAAGTTTTGAAAGTTTTAAAAAAGAAAGGTCACGAAAGGTCGTGTCTCAAAGCAGACGATTTTTCTGCATAGCGCTCGCTTTCTTTGAAGCCAGCCGCCGCCGACAAGTTCGTGTGACTCGCAGCCGTTTGTTGCGTTTTAGAATCAGAGTTACACAATAACGTGCTATTGCAGATACAGCCAGTCGCATTGAAATCACAAACTGACGACTATATTGTGATGAAAAGGAAAGTGGAAAACACATAAGCCCCCCCCCCCCCCCCCCCCCTTTTCAATGAAGTGTAAGAATACACAAACGGATGACGTTCAACGACGGAAACGTAAGATGGAAATATGATCAGGTAATAAGAAGCAAACATCAATCATAGTAGCAGAGTAGAAGTCTTTATCGACATAGGACGAAATCCAGCAAATTGCCAATGGGGTAGATAGGGGTTGGTTGGTGGGACAAAATAATGTTCACTTGCTGACGCGCGCACTTCAATGCTGCTGCTGCTGCCGCTGCTGCTTTGCCGCTAATGGTCGAGCGTATATCCTCTGGTACTCTCTTGCCAGACTGAATCGTTTGGCGCCAAAAACCTCCACTACAACACCCTCCCCCTCCCTCCTTACTTCTACTTCCCGCCCACATCCACTATCTTCATTCCTTCCCCCTACCTCTCCATACTTGTCCAGTCCTAAATACCATCGCATCACCTTCAGTTTAAAAACAGTTTATCGTTCCTCTAAACTGACACTTAAATGCTTTTGCAAGTGTGTTCCATAAGAACTGCTTTTTTCATTGGAATAGTTAAATCGTTTTGTAAACCATTTGAAACATACGGGGGCTTTAAAAAATGTCGGTATTTCTGAAATGATGGCAAGGTTTTGACCATTTGAACTTTTTTAACGGCGCGCGCGCGCGCGCGTGTGTGTGTGTGTGTGTGTGTGTGTGTGCGTGTGCGTGTGTGTGTGTGTGTGTGTGTGTTTGTGTGAGTGCGTACGTGTATAGCGATTCCCAGAAAACTAAACCACACATTTTTATGAAACTGAACATATGAACTCTTTCGGATAATATCTCCACACGTTTTTTCTCTCGTGTATTTGATGACGTCATATACGTCCGTTTAAAATGACGACATATACGTCCCTTTAAAATGACGACATCCAGTTTTGATTAAATTCATTGAATTCGTGTTGACCAATCTTTGACTCGGTCCGGACTTTGGAATTGTATTTCAGTTTAGAAGCTTGACAATTCGTCTAATAATTTGTTAATCAAAATAATCCTTACAATTGAAATTGAAAAAGTATACCCGCAAAAAAAATGTCCTTGTATTTTGTATTGTTTTACTCAATCCAAAAATATATAGATATGTTGTGTTTGTATTGAAAATGTGCTCAGAAGCAAAGAAAATCTGTTTTATGCAAATTAGGTTCGTTGTTGGAATATTAGTGACCTGTCTCCGTCGACTGGGTTTCGGTCAACACAGAATGCATCTGGTTGACAACTAACTGAATCGGTGTGTACAGTTTTGGTCTTTTGGGTCGACAGATTGACTGAATATTTTAAAATCGTTTTACGCGACTTGTTTGAATTTAGAATAACTGTTGTACTTTTAAAGTAGACCTGTTCTTATTGTCTGTCCCCAGTGTTCACACAGCCCCTTATTTGCTGGATGTGGCCAACGGCTACAACGACATACTCTACCGTGTGGACAAGGAGAAAGTCAGCCAGTCTGCTTCCGACCTACTGAAGCAGCTACAGGGCTAATAGGAAGGAAGGCTGAAAGGGAGGAAGGAAGGAAGACGATGAAGGAAGGAGGAAAGGGACCAAGGAAGGAAGGAAGGAAGGAAGGAAGGAAGAAAGGAACGAAGGAAGACGATGAAGGAAGACGATGAAGGAAGGAGGAAAGGGAGCAAGGAAGGAAGGAAGGAAGAGCAAAGAAAGGGAGGGAAGAAAGGGGGGAAAGGGATAAGGAAAGGAAGGAAGAATAAACAAAAAGAAAAGAAACAAGTCGCCTGAAGCGATATAAAAACATTTAGTCAGTCGTTATCAAACTATGAAGATCAATAACACACAAAAAAACAGTCATCGCCGAGACTACCTTTAGATAGTCTCGGCTAACCCGAAGAGCGGGGCGGGTCACGCTCGTCCACGCGAAGCATGCGACCGAAGTACTTACTGAACCTATTTTTCTTCCATTCTGAGCACATTTTAAGAGTAAACCTGACGCATCTATATATTTTTGAATTCAGGAGAAAATGAAGAATACAATGCGATCATTTTTATATTTAGTCAAGTTTTGACTAAATATTTTAACATCGAGGGGGAATCGAAACGAGGGTCGTGGTGTATGTGCGAACAAGAACAAGAACAAGAACAAGAACAAATGTTTATTGTCCTCAAACCAAAAAGGTTATTGACACATTGCTATGAATTCTAAAGCATTCTGCGACAAACCTTCCGAGACATATTTGAACATCTTTGTCCATAAATATTTCACTTGGTTTATAATTAAGATAATCTACATCAATATTAGTCACGTCTTTTTTAAACTTTTCTCTACTTTCATGGAATTTTACGCATTCATCCAGAAGATGATATTCATCTTCAACAATGTTACATATCATACACAAACGATTTTCTCTTTGGATGTTATGATGTCTTCCAGTTTCTATTTTTAGATTGTGACTACTGGTTCTTAATCGACTTAAAGCTGTCCTGTGATTTCGATTTTCTATCATTGTCAGATATGACTGAATTTCATATGTATCACATATATTTGAATAGAATCTTAATCTTGCACTTCCTTTTGATTTAGCTTTATTCCAAAAACGTATGTATTCACTTTGTAATTTCATTTGTATGGCAAATTGTAACTTTCTCGTATCAAAAGTAGATTGATTTTGCCAAACATGATTAAAGCCAAGTCTTGAAAGTGAACTTTTAATGAATGTGAGCCAAGAATCTTCTTTAGGGTTATTAAACATGTCATCATACACTTGATGAACCAATGAATCTCGTTTAGATTGTAAAATATGAGTCCAATAGGAAATGGTTTGTGTTAACATTCTTAGTGCTAATGGGAATCTACCTAATTCTGCCAGCACTGGTATACACATGGTTTTTCTGTGTACACCTAGCAGACAACGACAAAATTTTATATGGATGTCTTCAATCGTAGAATTTCTTGAAAAACATGATTCAAAAAACTTCTCGATGTTATCGATTGATTTGTTGGAATAATTGTATGGGAACCAAATACTTGATCCATATGTCAAGATTGGATTCACTAAAGAATCAAATAAATGTAAAGCAGTATCAATTTGAACATTTTCTTTTCTAAACATTCTCCTAAGCAAATGGCTTGCTTTATTGGCTTGTTTACATTGATGTTCTTGAGCTTTTTGTAAAGAACCATTTTGATTAAATACTATTCCTAAATATTTATACTGATCTGCAATTGTAATGAAAGTCAATCCACATTTAAACAGGGTCTTTACGTTTGTGTTTGTGCGACAAAAAACTAATACTTTGGTTTTGTCTGTATTAATTTTTAAACCCCATTTTTCACAATAATTATTTAGATGATCTAGTTTAGTTTGCAATCCTCCTTTTGTTTTGGACAATAATACGAGATCATCAGCGTATAGAAGACACGATATTTTATTTTTTGATTGTTTTCCTATGGGTGGGGAATCAAAATCAGGAAGATTTTCAGTAATGTCATTTATAAAAATATTAAAGAGAGTGGGGCTTAATGTGTTACCCTGTTGAACTCCTTTTTTTACTGTTATACTTGGTGATAGTCCATTTTTCATTTTTGTACAAATTGTTGAGTTTGTATACATGTTTTTTATTACATTGAAGCATCGACCTTTTATGCCAATTTTATTTAATTTGAGTAGTAGGGCATCGTGCCACACATTATCAAATGCCTTTTGAAAATCTACAAAACAAGCATATAATCTCCCATTTTTTGTTTTTATGATGTCATCAACTATTTTTTTAAGTATAAAAATCTGATCATCTGTTCTTAACCCTTTTCTGAATCCTGCTTGTTCTTTGATCAATAATTCATTATCTTCTAAATAATTCGTTATTCTTGAATTGATAATTTTACAAAATAATTTTCCTAAGTTACTAGTCAGTGTTATTCCTCTATAGTTACCCGGGTTCAATGGATCGCCATTTTTATATATAGCAATACTTAAACCATTTTTCCATTTAACTGGATAATGTCCTGTATCTAGAATTAGATTAAATAAAGTTGTTATTATTTCTATGGTGCTACCAATACTTGCTTTTATAATTTCATTTGTAATATTATCATTTCCTGGTGACTTTTTGTTTTTTAAAGATCTACATTCTTTCATAATTTCTTTTTTTGTGATAGGTCGATCTAGATACGAATTATACTCTGATTTTTGTATTTGTTGTTTTTCATTTGAGATAATCTGTTTTCTCTCTTCTGTAACTTTAGTTTCCATACCTATCAACTTTTCCAAATGGTTGATCCATTTCAATGGGTTTATATTATGGTTATTTGATTTGATAGGTTCGCCCATTGATTTTAATTCTTTTAACGTTTTCCACATTGTACTTGGGTCTTTATTAAATTCGTCATTTAATTTAGATACCAAATTGTTTTTAAAAATTCCTTTGGCTTTCTTTATTGTTGAGTTATACTTTTTCCTCATTGAGTAATATTTTTGACATAAAGTTTTATTAAAAGGATGTCTGTTTAGCGCATTTAACAATGATTTCAACTCTTTTCTTTGTAAATAACATTCCTTGTCAAACCATTTTTTATTGTTTTTCTTTCTTCTGGTTTTATTTTGTTTTCTTATTTTCTTACATAAACTTTGTTGTGCAATTTCTTGAAAAAACAATGTTAACTCGTCAGTTAAGTGGTTAATGCCAGTGCTGTTTGCTGTAAACTGGTCTTGTTTCATGTGTTGTGCTCGTTTCAAAATTTCAGATAGTTTGTCTTTAAAATTTGGGAGATTTAGTGTATGTTGTAGTTTGTCATTTGAATTATCATTCCACAAATATAATTCTTCAATATTTTCTTTCTCATTGTTTTTTTTCCGAAAATATTTTGATTTGAAATTTTCTTTTGGGTTTCTATATGAGTATGGAAGCCGGATTTTTAATTCTAGTGGACAATGGTCTGAAAATATTTGCAAGTCCTTGACTTTCATATGCATAACATCTTTGAATAATTCTTGAGAGCACAGAAAATAATCGACTACGCTGGGTCCTTGAGGTGTATAACAAGTAAATTTTCCATAGATATCTCCAAGTGATCTTCCGTTTAAAATGAACAAATTATTGTTAAGAGAAATATTAACCAGTTTTCTACCATATTTATGCACCGTTTTGTCCATGGACAATCTACGGTGTAGACTGTCAGTTACATAATTAGAAGGTAAAGAATATCTTAAATTATCATCATCAAATTCAACGTAATCTATTAGTTCTCCCGTCCTTGCATTAAAATCTCCCATGAGGAGAATTGATCCTTGAGCAGATAGTTCTTCTAAATCAGTTTCTAGGTTATCCCAAAGTTTGTCAGTAAAATCTTTTCCAAAAGAAGAGTGTTCGGGGGGTATATATACACATCCAAGGAATATATCTGGTTCTGATTGTTTGTTACTTTGTGTGCATATTTGCATCCAGACAATGTCACTTGAGCTTCTTGGTAAAAGTTTTGTTTTGAGTCCTAAATTTTCCTTGATGAATAGACTTATTCCTCCTGATGAGCTGATTGCTTGTTTCCTTTTTGGACGTGGAAAGTTATGTGGTTTTGAAAAACCAGGAAGAAAAATGTCCTCTTCGTCTTTTTTATCCATATGAGTTTCCTCCAGTAAAACAATGTCATATTTGTCTAAAAAATCTATCACTTCTTGGTCTTTGAGTTTGTTTATTGTGTCTCCATCGATCTTTTGTTTAAATCCTTTAAGGTTCCAGGACAATATGTTTATAGAAGAAATTCGATTTTCAAACATAAAAATGAATAAACAATCTTTAATGATGTTTTAAGAGTTCTGTTATTAATGTTAATACACGTATTCAATGAAATATCAAAGAACTATGGCACATGATCACGGGTATCTGAAATTGACGAAATTTTCGTCATAGAATGGAGCAAAGGGTCTTCCGGGGTGTCCTCTGATAGGTCCTTCATGAGGTCCAAAGAAAGGTCCTCTTGGAGGTGGACTGAAGAGACCTCTAGGTGGTCTGGGAGGTCCGTTGAAGGGTCTTCTGAAGGGAACGAATGGTCCTCTGGGCGGACCTCTGAAGGGTCCTTGTCCTTTTGGAGGTCTGCTGGGGGATCCTTTGAGAGGTCCCCTAGGTGGTTGATTGAAGGGCCCTCTGGGGGGAAATTCACGGAAAGTTCCTTTGAAGGGTCCTCTTGGCGATGCGTGGAATAGTTCTCTGGGATGTTCACTGACGAGTCTTCCTAGAGGTCTTCTGTCGGATCCGTTGAATGGTCCTCTGGGTGGACGTCTAGCTGATTTTCTTGAGTTCGTTTTGTCTTTTTGTTTTGTCCAGAAGAGGGTTTCGAGATGTTGTCCGATGTTGTGTGCCAGTGTGGCTGCTCCTCTCTGATTCGGATGTATCCCATCTCTGTGTTTCAATGCGATGAACTCGTGGTCAATGAATGAGACATCTTTTACATCTCTCAACTCGTCGAAGCAGATGGCATTGAAAACCTCCTTTTTCGAGTTCAGCGTGTCGTCTTTTGTTTGGAGGACCTTGCTGATGACGACTTTTGTTTTGGGGAATTTTGCTTTTATCTTTGACACACACTTCTTCATTTTGACAGCTACTGTTTGTGCGTGTGTGCGTGTGTGTGTGTGTGTGTGTGTAGAGCGATTCAGACTAAACTACTGGACCGATCTTTATGAAATTTGACATGAGAGTTCCTGGGTATGAAATCCCCGAACGTTTTTTTCATTTTTTGATAAATGTCTTTGATGACGTCATATCCGGCTTTTCGTGAAAGTTGAGGCGGCACTGTCACGCCCTCATTTTTCAACCAAATTGGTTGAAATTTTGGTCAAGTAATCTTCGACGAAGCCCGGACTTCGGTATTGCATTTCAGCGTGGTGGCTTAAAAATTAATTAATGACTTTGGTCATTAAAAATCTGAAAATTGTAAAAAAATATAAAAATTTATAAAACGATCCAAATTTACGTTATCTTATTCTCCATCATTTGCTGATTCCAAAAACATATAAATATGTTATATTCGGATTAAAAACAAGCTCTGAAAATTAAATATATAAAAATTATTATCAAAATTAAATTGTCCAAATCAATTTAAAAACACTTTCATCTTATTCCTTGTCGGTTCCTGATTCCAAAAACATATAGATATGATATGTTTGGATTAAAAACACGCTCAGAAAGTTAAAACAAAGAGAGGTACAGAAAAGCGTGCTATCCTTCTTAGCGCAACTACTACCCCGCTCTTCTTGTCAATTTCACTGCCTTTGCCATGAGCGGTGGACTGACGATGCTACAAGTATACGGTCTTGCTGAAAAATGGCATTGCGTTCAGTTTCATTCTGTGAGTTCGACAGCTACTTGACTAAATGTTGTATTTTCGCCTTACGCGACTTGTTTAATCTATAACGGAAAATTCGATTTTAATGACAACTTTAATGAGCTAACTAATTAAGTAAATGTTAAAGGTGGTCGTCTACATTTTTGTTTTTTTTCCAATAAGCGTATGGTTAGATTTCGTTAAAAAGTTATGTCAGATGATGAACGAACCATGGGGAAAAAAGTTATAGAAAAAAAATATATGTAATTTTTTTTTAATTTTTGGGTAGCTTTCAATATTTTGTTTTCTGTTTGCTGAGAACATGTGCTTTGCCTAAAAATACTGACCAATCAAATCCATGTCACTATGCTGATAGCCACGCCCAAACAAGTGCAGCAACAGTTGACACTGGAGCGCTGTCCACGCTTTTTTTTAAACACACGAAACTTGTGCACGGGATTTGAGAGGAGTTTTGCGCTTGGCATTTTCCAAATAAGGATATCCTACTATGAGTACTACGCTGGAATACTACAATGAATTTTCAAACGGCTACACTGGCTTCGTCTTTCCTGATCGAAAGGGGGTGTATTGTTGATATTTGTAGATAATAGACTCTGCATTTTAATGGTCAAATGGCGATTTCGGTATAACAATGTAGACAAGGACCTTTA
Source organism: Littorina saxatilis (assembly GCF_037325665.1). Lineage (NCBI taxonomy): Eukaryota > Metazoa > Mollusca > Gastropoda > Littorinimorpha > Littorinidae > Littorina > Littorina saxatilis. The sequence goes on from NC_090247.1 coordinate 72,989,785, forward strand.
AGCTCCTAAGCTGAAATGCAATCCCATAGTCCGGACTTCGTCGAAGTTGCTTGACCAAAATGCCAATCTATTTGGTTGAAAAATGAGGGCGTGACAGTGCGGCCTCAACTTTCACTAAAAGCCGGATATGACGTCATCAAGGATACTTATCGAAAAAATGAGAGAAAAAAAGTCTGGGAATGTTATACCCAGGAACTCTCATGTGAAGTTTCATGAAGATCGGTCCAGTAGTTTTCTCAAAAGTCGCGTAAGACGAAATTACTACATTTAGTCTGTCGTACTCACAGAATGAAACTGAACAGTGAACGCACTGCATTTTTTCACCTAGACCGTATAGTATCGTCAGTCCCCCGTTCTTGGAAAAAGGCAGTGAAATTGACAAGCCAGAATAGCGCGGTAGTGGTTGCGGTGAGCGGGATAGCACGCTTTTTCTGTACCTCTGTGTATGTGTGTGTGTGTGTGTGTGTGTGTGTGTGTGTGTGTGTGTGTGTGTGTGAACGAACTGCTACTGTGCGTGTAGGTTCGAACTGATGAGTACTTACATGTATGTCAGTTTACGTATGTGTTCGTGTGCCACGAAAATCACGCATCCCTCCTCACAAGCATACTTAGATGCAACACATCTATAGATCACTCAATTTTAGGTACATGACTGAAGGTTTAACATCCAATCAACAACTTGTTTGTTTATTTCGTTGATATCATTTTCTCCGACAGACACACGTGAAGTCAAAACACATTATTTTCTCACGTACTGTAAACAATCTTTACAAAACATTCTTTATCTTTACACATTCTATTTGAAACAAACCGTCTTCACAAATTTGTGAAAATCCTATCTTTTTTACAGTAATGTTTCTTATTTCGTTAATTGCTAGCCATAATGTTCATGTTTGTTGATTTTGCCTAGTCTAGTAATACCTACCTGGTGTGTCTCTGTCTTCATTCTTAGTTAGTGTGTGCGAGTTAGTAGTAGTTGTCTTTTGACAGGTTTAAAGTCGTTTGGACCTAACACCAAATACAAACTTTGAAGCATTGAAATCTTCACGGACAAATGAAGCTTCCGACACTGATTGAGCTAAGTATAGTACTAGATCTTTTTTGGGTGATAAATATCTTAGATGCCTTGTTTTGTTAAATGTTTTTTCCTTCGGGCTCGGCTTCGCTTTGAAGTGTATGTTATCTTTGCTTAATGTCTACAACGTAACACAAAAGAATGAAATATATGAATACTAAAATAAATTCAATGATAATAAAAACCCCAAAAAACATGTTTTCAAAAGTGTCGTACCTGTATATATGTGAGTGAGTGTGTGTGTGTGTGTGTGTGTGTGTGTGTGTGTGTGTGTGTGTGTGTGTGTGTGTGTGTGAGGAGAGAGGGAGAGAGAGAGAGAGAGAGAGAGAGAGAAACAAGATAGAGAGAGAGAGAGAGAGAGAGAGAGAGAGAGCAAACTCGAACTCGAAAACGTCATTACGGAAGGATAATAGCATTAGGTCCATATGGTCCTTTTTATATTTAGTCAAGTTTTGACTAAATATTTTAACATCGAGGGGGAATCGAAACGAGGGTCGTGGTGTATGTGCGTATGTGTGTGTGTGCGTGCGTGTGTGTGTGTGTGTGTGTGTGTAGAGCGATTCAGACTAAACTACTGGACCGATCTTTATGAAATTTGACATGAGAGTTCCTGGGTATGAAATCCCCGAACGTTTTTTTCATTTTTTTGATAAATGTCTTTGATGACGTCATATCCGGCTTTTCGTGAAAGTTGAGGCGGCACTGTCACGCCCTCATTTTTCAACCAAATTGGTTGAAATTTTGGTCAAGTACTCTTCAACGAAGCCCGGGGTTCGGTATTGCATTTCAGCTTGGTGGCTTAAAAATTAATTAATGACTTTGGTCATTAAAAATCGGAAAATTGTAAAAAAAAATAAAAATTTATAAAACGATCCAAATTTACGTTTATCTTATTCTCCATCATTTGCTGATTCCAAAAACATATAAATATGTTATATTCGGATTAAAAACAAGCTCTGAAAATTAAATATATAAAAATTATTATCAAATTTTTTTTTTCGAAATCAATTTAAAAACACTTTCATCTTATTCCTTGTCGGTTCCTGATTCCAAAAATATATAGATATGATATGTTTGGATTAAAAACACGCTCAGAAAGTTAAAACAAAGAGAGGTACAGAAAAGCGTGCTATCCTTCTCAGCGCAACGAATACCCCGCTCTTCTTGTCAATTCCACGTGTTCTGTGAGTTCGACAGCTACTTGACTAAATATTGTATTTTCGCCTTACGCGACTTGTTTACTAGTCCCTACTACAATACACACATGAACCGACGAAAAGGAATGAAGAAACACACACACACACACACACACACACACACACACACACACACACACACACACGCACACACACACTTGAATATTAACAAACAAACAAACAAACGTCATCAACAAGCAATCTAAAACAAAAGAAAACATTCAACAACAAAACAACAAAATCCTAAAGTTCTATCCGTGATTCCAGCAGCCTTTCCTCCTTCAAAACCCAACTCAAAACATACCTGTTTCGTAAAGCCTTTGCTTAGCCTGAGTAGACTCTCCACAACTCTATTCTGTTTTGGAACTCTCTACCCTGTATGTGCTTTATGGTCTCTTTGTCAATGGTATCTTTGTGTGTGCGCGTGCGTGCGTGTGTGTGTGTGTGTGTGTGTGTGTGTGTGTGTGTGTGTGTGTGTGTGTGTGTGTGTGTGTGTGTGTGTGTACTTTTAACATTGTACGCTAAGTTTTGCTTAGTGCTTGGGTTCTTGGTGTTATGTCTCAGTTAAATGTATGCTTTGTATGCTTGTTGATTTGTGCTAGTTTATTCTATAATGAATTTGTAAAGCGCCTGGAGCCAATTGATGGGACTCGCGCTATAGAAAAGTTATTTATTATTATTATTATTATTATTATGAAACAAACCATCAAAATCATGAAATAAGACAGAACATGAATGAATACAATTGCACACCATTTCAGGAAAAGATGACACTTATTTGTACAACAATGTCAGGGGAACACAATCATGTAGGGAAAAGTATAAAAATGATGTTTGTTCATGGAAGCATATACTATACTCTCTTTCATTCACGCATCCTCACACACACTCGCACACAATGTACACCGACTTAGTCGTTAGAGAGATGCTTTCGGGGCTGTCTTTTGAAAGAAGATAATGCCAGACATGACTTGATATTTACAGGTAGTAAATTCCAAAGGTTCATACACACACACACACACACACACACACACACACACACACACACACACACACACACACGCACGCACGCACACACACACGCACGCACATAGTCACACACACACACAAACACACACACACACTCACACACTACTACCTGCACCACTATTGTCACACCGTACTCTTGTCTGCAACATTCATTAATTTTAAACTCCGCTGTGTGTACTTCATTCAAGCATTTAATCGACCAGTCTCTCTGTCTTCGTTCGCTGAAGATCTGTTGTCAGCAGCGTGAGTGTTTGTCAAGTTTCACAGCGTGAGCGTTTGTCAAGTTTCACAGCGTTAGTGTTTGTCAAGTTTCACAGCATTAGTGTTTGTCAAGTTTCACAGCGTTAGTGTTTGTCAAGTGTCACAGCGTTAGTGTTTGTCAAGTTTCACAGCGTGAGTGTTTGTCAAGTTTCACAGCGTTAGTGTTTGTCAAGTGTCACAGCGTTAGTGTTTGTCAAGTTTCACAACGTGAGTGTTTGTCAAGTTTTACAGCGTGAGTGTTTGTCAAGTTTCACAGCGTGAGTGTTTGTCAAAGTTCACAGCGTTAGTTTTTGTCAAGTTTCACAACGTGAGTGTTTGTCAAGTGTCACAGCGTTAGTGTTTGTCAAGTTTCACAACGTGAGTGTTTGTCAAGTGTCAAAGCGTTAGTGTTTGCCAAGTTTCACAGCGTGAGTGTTTGTCAAAGTTCACAGCGTTAGTGTTTGTCAAGTTTCACAACGTGAGTGTTTGTCAAGTTTTACAGCGTGAGTGTTTGTCAAGTTTCACAGCGTGAGTGTTTGTCAAGTTTCACAGCGTTAGTGTTTGTCAAGTTTCACAGCGTTAGTGTTTGTCAAGTTTCACAGCGTGATTGTTTGTCAAGTTTCACAGCGTGAGTGTTTGTCAAGTTTCACTACCAGCTGTGTGCATTGATTTCGGACAGAATTATTCTTGACTTATGTGCATCCGAGATTTCTGTCTGAATGTTATAGTTCAATTTTGTTGTTGGCGTCACAAGGTCCCATTAGTGTGTCTTGATCTTGTATATCATACTAACACATAATAATGATAATAATGATAATAATAATAATGATAATAATAATAATAATAATAATAATAATTAAGTAGAAGTGCAACGCCAAGGCACTGCATACCCCAGCGAAAGACAAACCTCTCTCTTACTCTCTCTCTCTCTCTCTCTCTCTCTCTCTCTCTCTCTCTCTCTCTCTCTCAAACACACACACACACACACACACGAACACACACACACACACACACACACACATACACACACACACTGTGACACCCCCCAAGTCACACACGTACACACATACACACTCACTCACACGCACTCACTCACTCTCTCACACATACTTCATACACACAAAACACCCCCATGCGCACATTTAGACAGACGGACATACCTTTACAAACCACACATGCACAGCAGGGGCGGATCAGTTGCTTTGTAAGGGGGGGGGGGTGCACTTTGAATCGAAAGTGAATGTGATGGGCGCGAAGCGCCCGAATTTGCTAGGGGGGGTCCGGGGGCATGCCCCCCCCCCCCCCCCGGAAAAAAATGTTGGCCCAAAGAAGCAAAATGGTGCCATCTGGTGCCATTTGAACTTAGAAATGGTAATAGAATCAGCTTAAAAAAGATCACTGAAGACTTGATTTTTTTTTCGGGAAGTCACAGGGGGCACGTGTCCCCCCCCTCGTCCGCCCCTGCACACACACACATACACTTACGCACACTGACGCACACGTCCACCCACTCTATCTCTCACACTCTCTCTCTATTTCTCTCTCTAATACAAACAGACACCCACCCACACACACACACACACACACACACACACACACACACACACACACACATACACACACACACACATACACACACACACATGTACACACGCACGCATGCACGCACGCACACTGTGACGTGACACCCACACACATTGACTCACACAAATCTCAGTCACACACACAAAACACACTAGGTTGGCCTGGTGGTAAGGCGTCCGCCCCGTGATCGGGAGGGCGTGGGTTCGAACCCCGGCCGGGTCATACCTAAGACTTTAAAATTGGCAATCAAGTGGCTGCTCAACTCAACTCTCAACTCAACTCAAATTTTATTGGCTTCAATTTTCAAAGAAGAATTTGTCTTGCGCTTGGGAGAAAGTAAGAGTATAACATATAAAAACAGCATTCATATCACATTTCATGTATCACACACAGTAATCACTAGTATAAGCCTACAATTATCACATTTGTACCTGTATCATACATGCAAATAAATAGTATCACATTTCCACGTATCACACACAATATATACATTACATAACATACAGCAAGCTTCCATCTCCCGCGCCCCCCCCCCCCCCTCCCACACATACATATCCTCGCACGTGCGTCGACTCCATACAAATGACATCATCAGTCCATTAACTAAAATGCACAATGACTAGTAGTGGGTACATGATACTTAATACGTGCTCAACTAGACCTGCTAACTAAAATAATAACAGAAACAAAAACAAGGACTGGGCACAACATTTACACGCGTCTGGCATTATGGGGTTAGCGCGAGGACTGGTTGGTCCGGTGTCAGAATAATGTGACTGGGTGAGACATGAAGCCTGTGCTGCGACTTCTGTCTTGTGTGTGGCGCACGTTATATGTCAAAGCAGCACCGCCCTGATATGGCCCTTTGTGGTCGACTGGGCGTTAAGCAAACAAACAAACAAATACGCACATAGACAGACGGACACACACCTTTACAAACAAACACATATACACACTCATACACACACAAACATACACACAAACTCACGCTCATTCAAGTTCACACACACACACTCTCTCTCCCTCTCTCTCTCTCTCTCTCTCTCTCTCTTTCGTTTACAATTATTCTCTGTATATGTTCCAAGGACAGGTTGGAAGATTAGGCTAAGCCTAAAACCTTTATCCTTATGTAATAAAGTTCTGAGTTCTGAGTTCTGAGTTCTCTCTCTCTCTCTCTCCCTCCCTCTCTCTCCCTCTCTCTCTCTTTCTTACACACACGAGTAAAGACTCATACACACACACACACACACACACACACACACACACACACACGCGCACACACACACACACACACACAAACAGTAACACTAACACATGTGCACAAAATGAACACACACACACACACCGCGCGAGAGAAAAAGACTACAGGGAGGCATGACGCACATATCGGAACATTCCAACGTCTGCGTCAAAATTTCGGGTGACTTCAAAAATAGAAAAGTAATCAGTTTCTGGAATGATCGAGGTCTTCGCTGCACTTACGCTCAGCCTACGTAAGATTCTTGTTCTGGCTTATTTCTGAATGCATGTGTTACACCATGAAAAACAAGTGTTAAAAGATCACTTGAAATGTTATCGGCTGAAGTAATCGATTTCCAGGAACGTTTTTACTTTCGGATTTACATTTTGCTTTTCACAATGCAACACCCCCCCCCCCCCCCCTCCTAGCGCTCCCCCCCCCTCCAGTGTTGATCGACTGACTACAAAGAGAACGTACGTTCGGTTTGGCATTTGTAATGCCCCCCCCCCCCCCCCCCCCCCTATTTAGCTGCTTTCGGTTTTGCTTTGGCTCAGTCTAATCATGGTCCTTATATGAGGACAGCTCATCGTGTTTTTAATTATTGATCATGTCTGTGCTGTTGACGCGTAACACAGTAGTCTGCAGCTCTACCTTCCAGTGCTGACGTGACTTGGTGTCCCGGCATCTATTTCTCTGAGCTCTTTCTAGATACCGTCAGTTCATCAGAGACGTACAGTCTGTGTCTGGTTTCATAGTGTGGATACAGGTTCTTCCAAGAAGATCCAGTTTTATCAGAGGCATTACGTTCTGTGGAAATCAAAACAAAATAAGAAGGGGAGTCGAAGAAGTCGAAGGTAAGTTGAGTTTGTTAGTCTGCTAAGTTTACTGGTTACTTGCAGCAGTATCGGCTTTTATACTTTTATCTTGTAGCTTGTTGATGCCAAATTCGTACTTGTGCGGGTGTTTTAGACTGTGTTCTGAAACATTACACAATCAAAGTGACAGTTCAGTGTCCTACAACCTATTAGTTCCTGTGACACTTAAAAAGGACGGGTCACTTTTCACGAAGGTTCGAGAAACAAACGATAAGCAGGAAACAGAACAGCGAATTGTAAGAGGTCATGTTGAACTTTAGCATCATACGACATAAGACATACGGCTTCATTGCAACAATGTGCATCACACTAGGAATATTTCGTGGCTTGAGATACAATACATGCAAACACAACAGAATACAATATGCTCACCCACTTGCTTACACCCCCACCCTCACACACACACACACACATACAAACGCACACACACACACACACACATACGCGCGCGCCACTATCACCACCAGACATATCACACTCTTGTCAGCAGTGTGTTTCTGTCAGGCTTTTCCTTGTTAAGCTGGGAGATACGTAGTATGTCTGTCTTCTGGTTCAAACTGATATCAGTAGCTGTGTGCAAGTGTGGGGGCTTAAAAAAACCACAACACAGGAACAGTATTGTAATAAATACCTGGAATAATCAGGTTCTTCACTGGCTCTTAGCCTACGTAAGATTCTTTATCTTGTTTATTTCTGAATTCATACATGTATAGTTACACCATGAAAAGCAAGTGTCATGAGATAAGTTTAAACATTATCGGCTAACGTAATCGGTTTCCAGGAATGTGTTTACTTTCAGTTTTACTTTTTTTTTGCTGCGCATTCCAACCCCGCCACCCAAAGCCTTCTCTTCCCCCTTCTCCACCCCAATGATGACTGACTACAAAGAGAACGTACTGTCTGTTTGGCTTTTATCATGCCCCCCCCCCCCCCCCCTCAACCCCCCGGCCCGATCCGCGGCCTTCTGCACTATTATGTAAGCGTTTCTAGCTCCTTTTGGTTTTGCTTTGGCTCCTCTGTTATCATGGTCCTTATTTAGGGACAGCTCATCGTGTTTTTAATTATTGATCATGTCTGGGCTGTTGACGCGTAACACAGTAGTCTGCAGCTCTACCTTCCAGTGCTGACGTGACTTGGTGTCCCGGCATCTATTTCTGAGCTCTTTCTAGAAACCGTCAGTTCATCAGAGACGTACAGTCTGTGTCTGGTTTCATAGTGTGGATACAGGTTCTTCCAGGAAGATTAAGTTTTATCAGAGACATACTTTCTCTCTGGTTTCATTGTGTGGATCTCCCTCACCCCCACGGTTTTTTTCTCGCCTAAGTGTTGGAGATTTTTAAACGGCCATTCCACACCGGTGACACTGTGACGGTTCCCCTACGCTTTGTGTTCGGTGCCCTGACCCTTTGTGTTCGGTTCCCACTCGGTTCCCACACGCCAAAATTCGCGGACAAAACATCCATTTATGGTAGTATTACGCAATGTTGCTCTCTGAGAATGGTCTTGTTAGATCTGTGAGTGTTTACACTACATGCCTAGGTGCTGTTGGATTGAAGGTTTTTGATATTTTAGCCGTTATTAGGTAGAATGCCTTCCACTTTACTGCAAAACTGCATAATTCGAAGCATCGGCAAGAAATATCCTACCAAAAAATGCCTGCTTGGAACTGTCGTTGGTCCAGCAAAAAGTTCAACATGTCTGTAGCAGACAGCCCAAGTTTCAAGATTGTAGGGCCATCCAAACAGCCGTAATAATAAAAACAACAAAAGTAGTCAGTGAAATTGGCTGTGTTCGGTCCCCACACACTTTTGTGACGTAGGCGTGACGGTTCCCATAATTCATTGTGTCGGTCCCCACTTTCTGTGTCGGACCCCACTTTCGACCTAATTTCTCTGTGACGGACCCCACAACCAGCCTATTTTGTGTCGGTCCCCACACCTTCTTGGATTTATGACTTGCCGGTTACTTGTATCATTGTATTCATTGAATCTAATTGTCTCGGAGTTATTTTTCAGCAAAAACCGGCAAGGCAGCACCTTTTGTGATACCAAGTAAGTCAGATGACATCAGTATGTGTGTGTGTGTGTGTGTGTGTATTTGTGTGTGTGTGTGTGTGTGTATGTGTGAGAGAGAGATAGATAGAGAGAGAGAGAGAGAGAGAGAGAGAGAGAGAGAGAGAGAGAGAGAGAGAGAGAGAGAGAGAGAGAGAGAGATTGACACCTTTCCAGATCACTCCGGTTATGCGACACTACCGCGAGCGTCACTACCGCGTGTCACACTACGGCGAGTACGACACTACCGCGTGTAACACTACCGCGTGTCACACTACCGCGAGTACGACACTACCGCGAGTATAACAGTGCCGCGTGTCACACTACCGCGCGTACCACAACCGCGAGTACCATAACCGTAGAGAGAACGCATGCAAACTTACTTCTTGTGAGTTTGTGTTCTAACGGCTTTGATTGGAAGCAACCCATTCTATATGTATTCTGATAGTGTGTTCTGATCGTTTTGAGTTCTTGGTTAGCATGACAAATAGTCCAGGCATATTAGAGAACAACGTTGAAGTGACAATGACTAGGTTTAAAATGTCCCTTATCAGAAAGTTCAACCTCATTCGTTTGATGTTTATTAAGCACATTTTCATATAAAGTTGGCGCTTCATACGGAAAAATGGCTTTGAAATTGACCCAAATCCTTCTTTGGGCTCTGTAAATGTCGTTTGGGGGTATGGTTGTAAAATGGTATCTACTGGTCACCCCAATGTATAAACTGAAAACTATTTCTGCACCAGAACACGCAGAAAGGATTGTATCTGCCTGATGTCTGATGCTTTTCAAAATCCCCAACCACTAACACCTTCAAAACGGACTTTAACTGACACTGTTGTTTTTCCCTATATAATCCTTACTATTTTTCCGAGACGTCGTCGTGTTGTGTATTTAGCTTGCCACAACCTCATACATGGTCCTAAAAGTTAAAGTTGAAGAAAATACTAAAGATAAATGAAAAAGCTGACGCAGTGTCATTCGCACCGTGAATCCCCCCATGGGAACATACTAAAGTCTGGTTCCAAATAGGCTCAATTTCCTTCTATTTCTTTGTATTTCTGCCTCGTAGGGGTAGGGGTGTTCAAACCAAAGGCACCTTTAAACCAAAATTCAAATCACACATCTTACAATACTAAGACACTCAGCAGTAAAAGGGTGTCTGCTGGTAAAAAATTCCAAACAATCCTAAAAGTACTTCACTACTAAAAGTGCTTTTAAAAAGAGCCGTTATTTTTCCCTCTATATTCAGTATTGTGTTTTCTGCGAACATGTAGTCTATTTAGATGGTTGTCGTGTGCACTTGAGTTGCTAAAGCGTTTTCAGTTGGGCATATGTCGAAAAGCAAAGAATTAGCCCTTTGAAAACCATCAGAACTGTCACACAAAAATAACATTTACCTATCTCACCAACTGACCAAACATAGGGCTTTTCCTTATGTATTATGTATTGTCGTGTTTTTTGTAGCATACTTGTGAAAACAGCCACCACTGTTGTAAATGATACTTTAAAGAGCATTATTTCATTTTTACAGTTGAAGGACAACCTGGACTGCCGTATATTACAGCTGTTTTACAATCAGCCAAAATTTTCTTAACAAACGTATGTTAAGAACAACTCCCATAGTGAAATTGAAGGAAAACAAATTGAAAATCCCCCTGCCATAGAGGAGCTAAAGAATCAACAATAAACGACTGCATGGATAGCTTGATGCACGAATGCATTGCGGACATGTTTGTCTCCAACCAAGAGAAAGTTCCAAAAAATCCCTTTTGTGCTTCTTATTATACAGTGACGTCAAAGACAGCCTTTTCTGCTGTTCATACATTCAGGGGTTATGGTTACACTAAACGACGTAGTTGTAGCCATACTGCCATCCAGATTTATTTTTTCCTTGCGAGCAGTCACAGGGTGTTTGTGCTGTCTGCCAACCGTTAGATGACCCCGCCCAAGTCTGTTAAGGGACCGTTTGACCGTTATAGAACGCGTCTTTTTGATTTTTTGGCACAGTTGGAAACGGTTGATTTTTATCCCTACCATTGTTTCCAAACATTATATAGGAATGTTTTGTGAACAACGGATAATAGCCGCTACTCGCATGTGTAGCAAAAGTGAGCGTACATACTCACCCTGGTCGTACAGCCGTTGTCCGTTGCCCGTCTTTATCTGTCTGTACTGAACATTACCTTTGGATATTTCTCCAACGCTATGAAGTGAAGAAACACCAAATGTTGCAAAATGTTGTATGACCCCAAGAGCTCAAAAAAGATACTTGAGAACCTTGACCTTACCATAAGGTCAAGGTCACAGGGAGAATTAATGTGGTCTAAAAACTGCAAAATTTCACATTGTGCCAGTTTTCTGGAAAACAAATTAAAAACAGCGGGCTTAGTTTTGTATGGTATACAAGAAAAAGAAAGCCTTATCTTCTGATACCATTTTGGTTGACCTCGCTTCAATGTCAAGGTCACAGGAGTCCTTCAAAGTTGAATTGTATACATGTTTTGAAGTGACCTTGACCCTGAACTATGAAAAAAATCTTTCAAACTTCATAATTGTGTGGGGCACATGTTATATACTGATATTGAGCCACATTTAGTCACATATCATCAAGGTCAAGGTCACTTTGCCCCTTATGAAATGTGACTGAAACGGGCAATTGAATCACTAAAAGTGACAATGTCTCTTTGTAGAAAGTGCCAATAAGTATGTTTATGCTTCCTATGTCTTGAATTGATAGCCTTGTGATGTGTGACCTTTGATGATCTTGACCTTGGCCAAAGGTCATGTGTAATTTGGTAGGAAAAATCTGTAAAACAGTTCTAATAGTGTACAATGTCCTTGCCAGCTTCAGTTGTTAGACCTTCACCTTCAAGGTCACCTGAAGGTCAAGGTCACTTTAAGACAAAGGTCAAGCATGAGAGTCGCATGGGCTTTGCTTTGTTAAGATTTTTTACCAAGACACATGGATTTCTTTACCCGGCTTGGTCACATTTTTCATAGGGGTCAATGTGACCTTGACCCTAACGATATGTGACCAGATGTGGCTCACTATGAAATTCTAACAAACGCCCCACTCAGTGTTTAAGTTTGTAAGAGATATCGTCCATAGTAAAGTTAAAGGGGCAAGCTCACATCAAAATATGTCTACAATTCAACTTTGAAGGGCTCCTCTGACCTTGACATTGAAGCGAGGTCAACCAAAATGGTATCAGAAGATAAGGCTTTCTTTTTCTTGTATACCATACAAAACTAAGCCCGCTGTTTTTAATTTGTTTTCCAGAAAACTGGCACAATGTGAAATTTTGCAGTTTTTAGACCACATTAATTCTCCCTGTGACCTTGACCTTATGGTAAGGTCAAGGTTCTCAAGTATCTTTTTTGAGCTCTTGGGGTCATACAACATTTTGCAACATTTGGTGTTTCTTCACTTCATAGCGTTGGAGAAATATCCAAAGGTAATGTTCAGTACAGACAGATAAAGACGGGCAACGGACAACGGCTGTACGACCAGGGTGAGTATGTACGCTCACTTTTGCTACACATGCGAGTAGCGGCTATTATCCGTTGTTCACAAAACATTCCTATATAATGTTTGGAAACAATGGTAGGGATAAAAATCAACCGTTTCCAACTGTGCCAAAAAATCAAAAAGACGCGTTCTATAACGGTCAAACGGTCCCTTAACAGACTTGGGCGGGGTCATCTAACGGTTGGCAGACAGCACAAACACCCTGTGACTGCTCGCAAGGAAAAAATAAATCTGGATGGCAGTATGGCTACAACTACGTCGTTTAGTGTAACCATAACCCCTGAATGTATGAACAGCAGAAAAGGCTGTCTTTGACGTCACTGTATAATAAGAAGCACAAAAGGGATTTTTTGGAACTTTCTCTTGGTTGGAGACAAACATGTCCGCAATGCATTCGTGCATCAAGCTATCCATGCAGTCGTTTATTGTTGATTCTTTAGCTCCTCTATGGCAGGCGGATTTTCACTTTGTTTTCCTTCAATTTCACTGTGGGAGTTGTTCTTAACATACGTTTGTTAAGAAAATTTTGGCTGATTGTAAAACAGCTGTAATATACGGCAGTCCAGGTTGTCCTTCAACTGTAAAAATGAAATAATGCTCTTTAAAGTATCATTTACAACAGTGGTGGCTGTTTTCACAAGTATGCTACAAAAAACACGACAATACATAATACATAAGGAAAAGCCCTATGTTTGGTCAGTTGGTGAGATAGGTAAATGTTATTTTTGTGTGACAGTTCTGATGGTTTTCAAAGGGCTAATTCTTTGCTTTTCGACATATGCCCAACTGAAAACGCTTTAGCAACTCAAGTGCACACGACAACCATCTAAATAGACTACATGTTCGCAGAAAACACAATACTGAATATAGAGGGAAAAATAACGGCTCTTTTTAAAAGCACTTTTAGTAGTGAAGTACTTTTAGGATTGTTTGGAATTTTTTACCAGCAGACACCCTTTTACTGCTGAGTGTCTTAGTATTGTAAGATGTGTGATTTGAATTTTGGTTTAAAGGTGCCTTTGGTTTGAACACCCCTACCCCTACGAGGCAGAAATACAAAGAAATAGAAGGAAATTGAGCCTATTTGGAACCAGACTTTAGTATGTTCCCATGGGGGGATTCACGGTGCGAATGACACTGCGTCAGCTTTTTCATTTATCTTTAGTATTTTCTTCAACTTTAACTTTTAGGACCATGTATGAGGTTGTGGCAAGCTAAATACACAACACGACGACGTCTCGGAAAAATAGTAAGGATTATATAGGGAAAAACAACAGTGTCAGTTAAAGTCCGTTTTGAAGGTGTTAGTGGTTGGGGATTTTGAAAAGCATCAGACATCAGGCAGATACAATCCTTTCTGCGTGTTCTGGTGCAGAAATAGTTTTCAGTTTATAAATTGGGGTGACCAGTAGATACCATTTTACAACCATACCCCCAAACGACATTTACAGAGCCCAAAGAAGGATTTGGGTCAATTTCAAAGCCATTTTTCCGTATGAAGCGCCAACTTTATATGAAAATGTGCTTAATAAACATCAAACGAATGAGGTTGAACTTTCTGATAAGGGACATTTTAAACCTAGTCATTGTCACTTCAACGTTCCCTTCACTAAAGTGGCTAAGATGCCTGGACTAAAACATTGAATTAGTGTTCAGAGAACAGACCAGGCCTTTTTGTTTTATATTTCAAGGAAACATTTCAACCTTTGCCTTCAGCCATGGAAGTCATAAAATGACACGCGGTAATGTTATACTCGCGGTAGTGTGACACGCGGTAGTGTTATACTCGCGGTATAGTAGTGTCGTACTCGCGGTAGTGTCGTACTCGCGGTAAGTTCTGTTTCCGTACCCGCGACAGCGGCAGCGACAAAAGAAAACGCGCGCAAACGCGTGACGTGTTTCCGTACTTGCGTTTTAAACATGCGGTAAAATCTGTAAACTCCCGCGTTGCCGCGCGACAACGCGAAAAAATCGCTCAAGGACCCTTTCAAAAAAATCGCGTCGCTTGCCGCTTGTCGCGCCGCTAACGCGTCGCGCGTGTGGAAACACTCCTGGTCATTTTCTATGTGCTTGATTTTCGTCGCACCGCTGGAAAAACGCTATCGCGGGTACGGAAACACAACTTTAGTGTGAGACGCGGTAGTGGTACTCGCGGTAGTGACGCTCGCGGTAGTGACCAGCACCCGATCACTCCACATAAACGCTGGTTCTGGTTGCATTGTGCCGCTGACATACAGCTAATAGGATTTTTACACCCCCGGTATAGGGGTGTGTATAGGTTTCACTCGATGTGTTTGTGTTCGCAAGTAGATCTCAAGAATGAACGGACCGATCGTCACCAAACTTGGTGAACAGGTTCTATACATTCCTGAGACGGTCCTTACAAAAATTGGGACCAGTCAAACACACGGTTAGGGAGTTATTGGTGGATTAAAATTATACAAGGCCTGGTATAGACGGACACCCCCGTTGGTCAAAGGGAAATAACCATTCTCACTGCCACCAACTGAGAAGGTTATTTCCCTTTGACGGGGGTGTAGTTCCTATCGGAGGAATTTCTTGTTTTAATCCTTTTGTGGTATTGCTGATGATGCTGAACATGTATTTTACTAGTTTACCAATATGTATCTTTGACCCTGATAGCCTACGAACTGAAACGGAGCAATCATGGCCCAACATTGGCCCAATGCTGAATTTATTGGCGCGGTGTTGAGCCTTAGTCGGGCCGTTGTCGTAGGCTGTCAGGGTTTATGTAGCCTTGTTCCATTGTATTCTGACTGTCATAAAGTAATTAATTTTAAGAGAAAGCAGTCATGAACACAAGGAGCTGGGAAAAGTTGCCTCTTACAACAAGCGTGGATAAAGACACATACTTGACACAGGCAAGTACTCTTTTTATATTTAGTCAAGTTTTGACTAAATATTTTAACATCGAGGGGGAATCGAAACGAGGGTCGTGGTGTATGTGCGTGTGTGCGTGTGTGTGTGTGTGTGTCTGTGTGTGTGTGTAGAACGATTCAGACTAAACTACTGGACCGATCTTTATGAAATTTGACATGAGAGTTTCTGGGTATGATATCCCCGAACATTTTTTTCATTTTTTTGATAAATGTCTTTGATGACGTCATATCCGGCTTTTCGTGAAAGTTGAGGCGGCACTGTCACGCCCTCATTTTTCAACCAAATTGGTTCAAATTTTGGTCAAGTAATCTTCGACGAAGCCCGGACTTCGGTATTGCATTTCAGCTTGGTGGCTTAAAAATTAATTAATGACTTTGGTCATTAAAAATCGGAAAATTGTAAAAAAAAATAAACATTTATAAAACGATTTAAATTTACGTTTATCTTATTTTCCATCATTTGCTGATTCCAAAAACATATAAATATGTTATATTCGCATTAAAAACAAGCTCTGAAAATTAAATATATAAAAATTATTATCAAAATTAAATTGTCGAAATCAATTTAAAAACACTTTCATCTTATTCCTTGTCGGTTCCTGATTCCAAAAACATATAGATATGATATGTTTGGATTAAAAACACGCTCAGAAAGTTAAAACAAAGAGAGGTACAGAAAAGCGTGCTATCCTTCTTAGCGCAACTACTACCCCGCTCTTCTTGTCAATTTCACTGCCTTTGCCATGAGCGGTGGCCTGACGATGCTACGAGTAAAATGGCATTGCGTTCAGTTTCATTCTGTGAGTTCGACAGCTACTTGACTAAATATTGTATTTTCGCCTTACGCGACTTGTTTTTTTTTCAATCACCACTAGAAGTCCCTGGGCAGCATTTTGCTCTGAAAACTGAATCTCACATACGACAGGTGGATCTTTTATTTTAAAAATGTGCCAAATTGCATATCTCCAAGGCCTTAAGACTAAGAGTAGATATTGGGAAGGCCAGTTCAAGAAGGTGTGGGTGGATCAACACATAATTGTGATCGAAAGGTCGCAGGTTCGAATTCGGGCCGGGACGGACACGGGTCAACTTTATGTGCAGACCCAGAGACGGAAGCCATGTCCCACCCCCGTGTCATCACAATGGCACGTAAAAGACCTTGGTCATTCTGCCATAAGTGCAGGTGGCTGAATACACCTAAACACGCAGACACCTGGGTAGCGCGACTCCGTTGCTGCTAGCTTTCCACTGGGAGGAAGCGACCGGAATTTCCCAGCGATGGGACAATAAAGTAATGAGAAATGAGAAATGAGAAATTTGCTGGTATACTGGGAACCGTCCCAGAGATAAATAATGTTATATATTATTTGTGGCATAAACTAATAAAGTTAGTCTCTCTCTCTCTCTCTCTCTCTCTCTCTCTCTCTCTCTCTCTCTCTCTCTCTCTCTCTCTCTCTCTCTCTCTCTCTCTCTCTCTCTCTCACACACACACATACACACACATACTGATGTCATCTGACTTACTTGGTATCACAAAAGGTGCTGCCTTGCCGGTTTTTGCTGAAAAATAACTCCGAGACAATTAGATTCAATGAATACAATGATACAAGTAACCGGCAAGTCATAAATCCAAGAAGGTGTGGGGACCGACACAAAATAGGCTGGTTGTGGGGTCCGTCACAGAGAAATTAGGTCGAAAGTGGGGTCCGACACAGAAAGTGGGGACCGACACAATGAATTATGGGAACCGTCACGCCTACGTCACAAAAGTGTGTGGGGACCGAACACAGCCAATTTCACTGACTACTTTTGTTGTTTTTATTATTACGGCTGTTTGGATGGCCCTACAATCTTGAAACTTGGGCTGTCTGCTACAGACATGTTGAACTTTTTGCTGGACCAACGACAGTTCCAAGCAGGCATTTTTTGGTAGGATATTTCTTGCCGATGCTACGAATTATGCAGTTTTGCAGTAAAGTGGAAGGCATTCTACCTAATAACGGCTAAAATATCAAAAACCTTCAATCCAACAGCACCTAGGCATGTAGTGTAAACACTCACAGATCTAACAAGACCATTCTCAGAGAGCAACATTGCGTAATACTACCATAAATGGATGTTTTGTCCGCGAATTTTGGCGTGTGGGAACCGAGTGGGAACCGAACACAAAGGGTCAGGGCACCGAACACAAAGCGTAGGGGAACCGTCACAGTGTCACCGGTGTGCATTCGCAGTGTAGGTTGTTTTCAGAACTGAGAAAACTGTGACCAGTAAAGGTGTACACATACACATACACCTACATACACCTACATACACACACACAACCACGCACACACATACACACACAATCACACACACACACACACACACACACACACACACACACACACACACACACACACACACACACACACACACACACACACACACACACACACACACACACACACACACTTTAAGATAAGTCCAAAACATATATTTTTTACGAATATCGAAGAAATCACGTCGACGTTTTACTGACTATATGTAGTTGAGTTTGATTCGATGACTTTTGTAACTGCTGGTATGCATGGAAGTCAGACGTATTGTATGGTGCCTTTGTGCATGTAATTCTGAAGGTGGTGTCGACTGGGGATTGAGCGAGGTATATATGTTACAGTTAATCTGTGAAACCAGGGAATACGTGTATTAACTAAACTATTTTAGTTAATACATGAATTAACTGTTTTTTTCCGTCAGTTAATTCATGTATTACCTACTTAATACACGTATTCCCAGGTTTCACAGATTAACTGTAACATATATATATATACACCTATATACACCTACATATACACACACACACAACCACACACACACATACACATCTTTTCTAAGCTTGTTTTTAATACAAACATATCATTGTGTATGTGGTAGTGCTCTACCACACATGCAGGGAATTCTGACTAAAAAGCAAGAAAGGGTCATTTGTGGGCATTTGAATTCATAACATAAAAAACCCTGCATTTTTAAACTTACAGGCCTTTGAAGTGATCATCAGCATTATAATGAAGACAAATATAAAGACGTTATTGATAAGGTAAAACAACAAGTCGCGTAAGGCGAAAATACATCATTTAGTCAAGCTGTCGAACTCACAGAATGAAACTGAACGCACTGCATTTTTCACCAAGACCGTATACTCGTAACACTCAGTCCACCGCTCGTGGCAATGGCAGTGAAATTGACAAGTCAGAAAAGCGCGGTAGTAGTTGCGCTGAGCAGGGTAGCACGCTTTTCTGTATCTCTATTCTTTTTAACTTTTCTAAGCTTGTTTTTAATCCAAACATGTCATATGATATCTATATGGTTTTTTTAATCAGGAACCGACAAGGAATAAGATGAAATTGTTTTTAAATCGATTTCGGAAATTTAATTTTAATCATAATTGTTATATTTTTAATTTTCAGAGCTTGTTTTTTATCCGAATATAACATATTTATATGTTTTTAAAATCAGAAAATGATGAAGAATAAGATCACATTGTTTTTGGATCGTTTTATGAAAAAATGATTTTAAATACAATATTTAGATTTTTATTAACCCAATTCATCAATTAATGTTTAAGCCTCAAAGCTGAAATGCAATACCAAAGTCCGGCCTTTGCCAAAGATTGCTTGGTCAAAATTTCAATCAATTTGAATGAAAAATAAGAGTGTGACAGTGCCGCCTCAACCTTTACAAAAAGCCGGATGTGACGTCATCAAAGACATATATCGAAAAAATGAGAAAAAAACCGTCTGGGGATATCATTCCCAGAAACTCTCATGTAAAATTTCATGAAGATCGCTAGTTTACTCTGATTCTCTCTCTACACACACACACACACACACACACACCACGACCCTCGTCTCGATTCCCCCTCTATGTTAAAACATTTAGTCAAAACTTGACTAAATGTAAACATGAATGGATGAACAGATGAGGGGGTTTCTTTTGCTTATACATCGCTGAAGAATTTAGCTCGTCCCTGTTGTGGCCTGTGCAGTGTATTATTACGCACGTGCGGTTTGTTTCAGTGAAAAGGAGCCAAGATGAGCAGAGGACTGACAAGACAAGGCAAGGTGTTTGCCGAGCAGATGGATGGAGAGAGTCTCGATGTCTTTTCTCCACGCTGCATTGCCCCTACCACAGGGGAGATGAACAAGTAAGGAACACTCTCTGTCCGTTCTTCTGTCTGTTAAATTATCTGTCTGTCTCCCCCTCAAAGCGGCGTACGGCTGCCTAAATGGCGGGGTAAAAATGTTCATACGCGTAAAAGACGTGGGAGTTTCAGCTCACGAACGAAGAAGAAAAAGAAGTCTGTCTGTCTCCCTGTGTCCGATATTTAACGGACTCTGTCTGATACAGAAAGAAAGAGAAAGAGAGAGAGAGAGAGAGAGAGAGAGAGAGAGAGAGAGAGAGAGAGAGAGAGAGAGAGAGAGAGAGAGAGAGAGAGAGATTTGTTTGTTTGTTTGCTTAACGCCCAGCCGACCACGAAGGGCCATATCAGGGCGGTGCTGCTTTGACATATAACGTGCGCCACACACAAGACAGAAGTCGCAGCACAGGCTTCATGTCTCACCCAGTCACATTATTCTGACACCGGACCAACCAGTCCTAGCACTAACCCCATAATGCCAGACGCCAGGCGGAGCAGCCACTAGATTGCCAATTTTAAAGTCTTAGGTATGACCCGGCCGGGGTTCGAACCCACGACCTCCCGATCACGGGGCGGACGCCTTACCACTAGGCCAACCGTGCCGGTCAGAGAGAGAGAGAGAGAGAGAGAGAGAGAGAGAGAGAGAGAGAGAGAGAGAGAGAGAGAGAGAGAGAGAGAGAGAGAGAGAGAGAGAGAGAGAGAGAGAGAGAGAGATTGAAATGAATTGAATTGAATTGAAATTTATTTTACGAGGGTGACAGAATAAGCAATGTATACATGCTTTTTTTCATCCGGCCCTCGCCCATTGAGGGGTAACAAACAAGAAGAAATAAAAGATAAGTTTAACTATAGTACAAATGACATATTTACCATAATTAACATGTCTAGCAACCAATAAGACATTTTAAGATCCAATGTGATTCTTTAGCAATGCTTGAAAATTATATATAACCAAGAAATATGTGTTTGTATAAAAAAAATTAAAAAAAATAAAAAATTCTTCATGAATTATATATAATCATGTTTTTCAATATAATCAGAGAGTACAGTTATATTTTGCCAGCTGCTTGATAATATTTCTTATAAGTTTTGTAAAAGAAACAGCATGTAATATTCCTTGAATGATGTTTCATGAATTCGTAATTTAATTATATTTGGAATGGCGTTCCACAGAATTGCTCCAGAATATGATAGACTCGACTTGTACAGGTCAATTCTTGAAGTTGGGGTACATTTTTAATTTTTTTTTTTTATAATGATTTATTTTGAAATTTGAGGCAATGAGTGTAGGTGCATTCCCTGACATAATTCTATACATCACCACACCATTGTTATATGAAATCTATCTTTGATAGGAAGAATTTGCAATCGTTTATAATCAGTCATGGAAAGCTCTGGGGAACGTCAGAAGACCTGAAAGCGACGTTCCAGTTCACGACAGCAGCGGAACTACGACCCTAGACACAACCGTCGAACGCAGAAGAAGAAGAAGAAGTCATGGAAAGAGATGTATTTTTAAAAATAATTAATTTAACAGCTCGTCTATGTAAACTGCCCAAGTGTTTCAAAGTATTTGCACTTGCAGAGTCCCACACTGTGGAAGCATAGTCAATAGCTGACTGAATATGTGCCTGAAAAAACAGTTTTCTTGTGCGAAGGTCTAGAAAGTGTTTGATTTTTGATAACTGAAATATTTTTTTGGATGTGTTTTTACAAAGTGTATCTACATGTTTTGACCAAGACAGGTTATTGTCAATGGTTATTCCCAAGACTTTATGACTATCAACTTCGGTAACATCTTGATTTCGTATTAGCAATGTCGGAAATCCAGATGTTAGATTTTGTCTTTTGTGCCTCGTGGTAAGTAGCATGCATTTAGTTTTATTTGGATTCAATGACATATGGTTTAGTTCTGACCATTCAAGTAATCGATCAATGTTTTCTTGGAGGATATTTGCTAGTTTAATAAGATCTTGGTGACTAGAATGAATTGTAGTATCATCAGCAAATAGTTCACACATGCATTTTACAAATAGAGGTAGGTCGTTTATATATATAGAAAATAGCAATGAACCAAGAATAGAACCTTGTGGTACTCTAAACCTTACTGTTTGCTTACAAGAGTATGATTGTTTCAGATAAGTACTTTGCTGTCTGTCTGACAGGAAAGATGTTAAAATGTTTATGGAATCTGTTGCAATTCCATAAATCTCAAGCTTTTTGATAAGGTGTTTATGGTCAATTAGGTCAAAAGCTTTAGCAAAGTCAACAAATAGAGCAGCACAGAACTGATTGTTATTAATGTTTGTCAGCCATTGGTCTACTAAACTAATAAGCGCTGTTTGACATGAGTGTTTTTGCCTAAAACCTGATTGATTATCGTGGATCAAATTATTGTTCTCAAAATGAGAAAGGATGTGTTTATTGATATGTTTTTCAAGAGGCTTCGAAAGGATTGATAGAATTGATATTGGTCTATAATTTGAAGGATTTGTAGTATCTCCTGATTTAAAGAGAGGAATCACTTTAGCCTGTTTGAATTGTTTAGGAAAATAGCTTTTGTCAATACAAAGGTTATAGATAAATGTCTATGTATCTGTGATAATTGGAGCTGCCATTTTTATAATGTTTGCATCCAGACCATCTATGTCACGTGTTCCGGTTTGTTTTAGATGCTGAAGATGAGAGTAAACATCCAGTTGGTTAATTGCTTTCCAAATAGATTTTGAATCTTGTTTAGATGTTATGAGATGTTGAAAATATTGTTGTTTACGTTTTCGTTTCAAGGAATTTACTTTATTTCTTTGTTGTGTGTACTCTTCGTGGGTACCATGTTTTTTTTAAGAAGTCACAGTAATTTGCAGCATTTTCTATGTCTTGGTCGATCCATTTGGGTTTTTCTGTCTGCTTTACTCGATGTGTTTTTAGTGGTGCATGTTTGTTGTAAATGATAATGAAAATAGATGTCCAAAACTCTAAAGCTTCGTCAGGATTTGTAAAATTGTAAGTATTTGAAAGTGGGCTATTTTTGAGATCAGAAAGAAATGCACTTTCACTGAAATGAGAGAATGAACGATATGTAATAGTTTTGTGACCAACCTTTGGAATTTTAACCCCTTTACGAGACCAAGTGATACAAATGGGAGAGAGAGAGAGAAAGAGAGAGAGAGAGACAGAGAGAGAGAGAGAGAGAGAGATAGAGAGACAGACAGACAGACAGACAGAGAGAAAGAGAGAGAGAGCGAGAATCGTGGTGAAGAAGACACATAAATAGAATTCTAGAAAAATGATGATGTATGTGTTTACTGTCATTTGTTGAACGGTGTTTTACCACTCATATCGACGATTCATTATGTCAACTTGTAATTTGGCTCTGGGCGGCTGGGTACATGACTGTACTTTATTCATGTATATTATACTAGTAATTGTGTACTTTATAAATGTGTGTTGGCATGATTTTCCTTATCTGTTCAGCTCTGTGTATTGCATGCTAGAACTGCCAAAGAAAGTCTCTGCAATGTTTTTATTTTTATTTTGGGGTTTTACTTCTTGCAGACTGAACGGAGAAGTGGATGAATTCGTGAGGTTTTTGCAACAAAGGTTTTCCACACCTCCTCATACTGTCTCCAAGGTCATCAAGGTTTGTACAATGTGTGCATACAGGGAGAGTAACGAAGAGGCGATGTGATTCAATGTTCACTCTGTTCATCTAATGTATCTGACAATCCAAAGGACACATTCCTGTTTTGTACACAGATTATAAACAAACAAGTCGCGTAAGGCGAAAATACAACATTTTGTCAAGTAGCTGTCGAACTCACAGAATGAGAAAGAGAAATTAATATGTAAGCGCCTAGGGCTATATCTAGATTAGGCGCATAAAAATGATCACAATAATAACAATAATAATAATGAAACTGAACGCAATGCCATTTTTCAGCAAGACCGTATACTCGTAGCATCGTCAGTCCACCGCTCATGGCAAAGGCAGTGAAATTGACAAGAAGAGCGGGGTAGTAGTTGCGCTAAGAAGGATAGCACGCTTTTCTGTACCTCTCTTCGTTTTAACTTTCTGAGCGTGTTTTTAATCCAAACATATCATATCTATATGTTTTTGGAATCAGGAACCGACAAGGAATAAGGTGAAAGTGTTTTTAAATTGATTTGGAAAATTTAATTTTGATAATAATTTTTATATGTTTAATTTTCAGAGCTTGTTTTTAATCCGAATATAACATATTTATATGTTTTTTGAATCAGCAAATGATGGAGAATAAGATAAACGTAAATTTGGATCGTTTTATAAAAAAACATTTTTTTACAATTTTCAGATTTTTAATGACCAAAGTCATTAATGAATTTTTAAGCCACCACGCTGAAATGCAATACCAAAGTCCGGGCTTCGTCGAACATTACCCGACCAACATTTCAACCAATTTGGTTGAAAAATGAGGGCGTGACAGTGCCGCCTCAACTTTCACGAAAAGCCGGATATGACGTCATCAAAGACATTTATCAAAAAAATGAAAAAAACGTTCCGGGATTTCATACCCAGGAACTCTCAAGTCAAATTTCATAAAGATCGGTCCAGTAGTTTAGTCTGAATCGCTCTACACACACACACACACACACACACACACACACAGACACACACACACACACACACACACACACACACGCACGCACGTACACCACGACCCTCGTCTCGATTCCCCCCTCTACGTTAAAACATTTAGTCAAAACTTGACTAAATGTAAAACAGATTGTACTACATTGTGTTGTTTTGTATTGTATTGTATTACTGTATCGTGTCGTATCATATGTTATTGTATTGAATTGCATTTTATCCTACATGCGTGAAAGAGATCACCCATGTCATTACTTAACCATATCTTCACACATGTGTATATCATGTAAATGAGGTCGGGTCAAACTACAGCCTGGCAGAGACATCAGAAGTAATTTTTCACTGCGTCACTGTTATAATTCCTATTTTGCTTTTGACGTCGGAGGTTTCACTCTAGAAAAGACGCGACAGCAATAACTATCACTCGAGAGAATGGCTTAGAGGTAGTGGTCGTTATAGAGATGTTTTCACTATTGAAAGGTAACAAAAAGGCAAAACATTCGTCGGGGATCCTTTGGGATGGACGTTGAGGGCAGGTGGTTGTTATTGAGAGGTGGTC
The DNA here is from genome assembly GCF_037325665.1 of Littorina saxatilis. Taxonomy (NCBI): domain Eukaryota; kingdom Metazoa; phylum Mollusca; class Gastropoda; order Littorinimorpha; family Littorinidae; genus Littorina; species Littorina saxatilis. The sequence continues at coordinate 73,014,873 of NC_090247.1, forward strand.
GTCAGCGCAGGATTGACTGTATTGTATTGTATTGTATTGTTATTTTGCAGGCCGGTTCTCTGGGCAAGGGAACAGCTGTGCGAGGGTCCGCGGACATTGACCTGGTGATGTACCTGAACAATGTGAGCGACATCTACACGTTGATAAGGCTGAGGGAGCCCGTGCTGGACAGGCTTCAAGAAGCCATCACAATCTACAGTCCATGGCAGCGGAGAATCAGCTTCAAGAAGAGAACCCCGTTTTCCGTGACATACATTCTCGATGGAAACGAGGTGGACCTACTGCCAGCCTTTGCCATGGACCATACCAATGGTTTGTTTGCTGTTGTTGTTGTCGCTGGTGGTGTTGTGCCGGTGGTAGTGGTGGTGATGGTTGTTTTGCTGTCTTTGTGTGTGGTGGTTACTGTTGTTTGTAAATGAAGTTTTGTTGGAGGAGTTGTCATTGTTGTAGATGGTATTAGTTCTCAATCATCCAAGTGACTATAGCTAGACAGTGTATTCTACTACGATTGCTGCTGTGAATGCTGCTGCTGCTGCTGCCCACTACTGGTGCTACTATTGCAACTTCTACTACTAATGATAATAGCTCGTCTATTTATATGTAGCTACATTTATCTATTACAAAGTGTAGACTCATTTTACAAAGATGGCTTTGCTTGTTTGTCTGTATAATAATAATAATAATAATAATAATAATAATTGTCAGTAAGTACTGGTGTCACATGACTGATGTGAACCAGTTGATTGGCTAATGGCGATGCGCTAAAACTGTTAGCGCACTCTTGGAGTGCGCTAACTTTTCCACATCACTGAGTTTGTGTAACACAGGAAGTTGTGAAATACGTCACCCTATGGGAGGGGTGTCGGCAAAATTGTTCAACAAAAACAGCATAGGCCGAACTGTGCAGGGTCAACCGCAAGAAACTCAAACCATTCATACTACTCTGCATTTGAGTGACTTATATACCAACATTTTTATGTCTTATTTTCAGCACAGGTGTAGGAAAACATCATGAACCAAACAGTTATTTATTTTCTAATTTAACATTTGTTTTACAAATGTGACCATGGTCTTTCAAACATACAGTGACATTAAACATTGTTATGTTAAAAACAAATTAAAAAAAGCTTTTGTGCACAAATCAGAAAATACATTGTACATTTTACCTACAGGCCAAACAAGAGATCCAAGCAAATTGCACTGATCTAAAAATATTGTGGCTATAAGCATAGTGACATAAATTGGATTGGTCAGTATTTTTAGGCAAAGCACATGTTCTCAGCAAACAGAAAACAAATTATTGGAAGCGTGAGTCACGCTACCCAAAAATAAAATCTTTTTTTACATATTTTTTTTCTATAACTTTTTTCCCCATGGTTCATTCATGATCTGACATAACTTTTTAGCGAAATCTAACCAAAAGATTATTGAAAAAAAGCAAAAATGTAGACGACCACCTTTAAACCTTTCTTGGGGTTCATGGTCATGGCAACAGCCATATTAATATTATATGATGTATAATTTTATACTTCAGCATATATATGTGAATTACATGTCATCATACCAAACTGTCATATATTTTTATTCCTACATTATTCTGATTGATCACAACCAAAACCTACTATCATTGGACACATCCAAATGCAAGCGCCTGTTTTTGACAACTTGCACAGACAAGAGTGTTAGTTGTTTGAGAGGAGAGTGTGTGGCAAATGGTGCTGATCTTACAAAGCTCAAAATAAGCTGCTCTACAGACTAAAGATATATGTTTGTTAAGGGTCATGTCAGATGAAATGGTGAATCCAAGGTTTCTAGCTGATCAGTGGTGAGAAAAGAATGTCGGTGTTGCCTACTTGAACAGAAACAGGTTGGGGAGAGGGAAATGTAGTGTTCTTATTTTTGCACAGTAAGACTTCAGTCTTATCATCATTCAGCTTAAGTTTGTTATCGACCATCCAAGATTTAACACCAGTGATGCATGTCTGAATGGTATGGATGGAGAATTGTGTCTCTGCAGGGGGACTGGGTTTATGCAAACACAATACACCAGTATACTGCAGTGCCGTCCGTTCTGCACATGCTATCGACCGATTCTTGACTGGCATTTGTTCTTGTTGTGCAGACACACGGAACAGGGACCTGATGTACAAGCACATGGAGGCTGTAGCAGAGAAGGAGGGCATGAGTTTTGTGGCTCAGCAGTTTTCGGCGTCACTGGCACCTCTTCAGGTAAGAAGACTTGGACAGACAACCAACCAAACAATTAATCAATCAATCATAAAAATCAGCGCAAAATCAATCAATCAATTAATCAAACAATCAATCAATCAATCAATCAATCAATCAATCAATCAACCAACCAACCCACAAGCAAGCAAGCACTCATCAAAACAGCAAAAACAACTACTACTTCAATGGTACTACTTTTATCATTCGAGTTCCTATGATCAGAAGGGCAATAACTCTTTGGGCCATTTCCAACATTTTTATATTTAAGATACCTATCACAAGAGTCACGTAACAGACTCTCACATAAGAGTACTACATGTAATTGGATCAACGATTGACCCACCCTACCCCTAAGTTGGTATACGGTATGTCTACAAGGGGTGGGTTCATATTCTGGTTTACACTTCTTATTGTTGTATTGAACAATGTGCATTCATTGTGTTCCAGGTCACATTTGTCAAACATAAGGACGAGTCTGTGAAGAAGGTGATACGCCTTCTAAAAAAATGGAAACAGGTGAGCAGAAGTATTCGTTCTCAGTCTCATGTGTGCTTTGGGTTTCCGTCTTTTCTTGGCCTATAATTATACTTCAAATTCAACTACAGCGCATTTCCAGCACCAATAAGTCAAACGCAAATCTAGAGGTAGCTGTCAGTCGTCATTTGATGGCATTGCAAATCCACTTCTTGAAGACTTTGTACGCGTTGCTTTCTTGTAACATATAGTCAGTTATAATAAGCAAAGGACACACAGCTAAGTAAATACCAGGCATGAGGCAAGTACGTTAACTATTTTTTTTTATAGAATTTTCTTTTTGGCGATTCAAATGTACCGCTCTCAGTTCACGTCTTCCGATATGCATGACTAATGACACCGCCCTGAACATTGATTATGATCTGCACGGTGCTTCAGGAACGAGGTGTGGATGATCTTCGCTCCTACACCCTGGAGTTGCTGACCATCTACGCAGCCAAGCAGGTGGGCCGCCAGATCAGCACGGATGACCTGTTCGTCAAAGTGCTTGGCATGCTGCGTGACATTCGCTCTCAGAAGGGCATGTATTTTGAGGACAACTACCCAGTGTATCCTGGCCAGCCCGGGAGCAAGTTGTACGTATCTTATATTGATGTAAACATGTTGACGTATGTGCTTGAGTAAATTAGCTGAAAAAGGCAATACAAGTTGCGGTAATAACTGTCAGCATTTACAAGCAGTGTGGCAGAGTTGTGCAAGTAGAAATGATCGGCTTGGACCCGTCATCGCGGAGAACTGTCATGTGTAGGCCTACGTTATGCAGTGTGCGCTAAATACTATTTTCTTTCGAAAATATACTTATCTGAGTTCACGATTTAATGCAGCTATCGCTGGCTCGCCGTGATCGCTCACAACGGTTTATGACAGAGGTCACGCCGTTGGTTTGGTTTGAGGTTCCGTGAGTTTAGAAAAATACTTTTGCTCGGCGATCATTTCAAGCAGTCAGCAGCGAGTCGTGGCTCCGATGTGCATATTTTCGTTAGAAAATGTTATTCTATCGAGCACAAACTGCATAACAAACACATCAGAGTTGGTTGTTTGTCGCAATGGCGTGTCTAAGCCAAATATTGAAATGTCTGAAATGATGTCAAGTCTTTTGTTGATTTAAACCAATTTGTTTTGCCCATTTACGAAGCGCCAAGCGACCTTACTAATATCAAGAGTAGTATTCATCGCCATAGTTAGAAAAACTACAAAAAAGTATCACTTGCCTCAAAATGTCATTCTGGTTGTATAATTTGGTATTTGTTTGCTTAGTGACAGAAAAACGTCATGGGAATTTGCCGAATTCCTGAGGAACACCCATATACCCCTTTTGCTTATACATGAAGGAAATATGAGCATTAATATGACGCACTTGAACTCAAGACCAGTAAACTAAACTGTGCTTGAGTTCAAGTTGTAATATGTGATTGCTGCTTCAGAGTTTCTTGTCTTTGTGTGTTTGTTATGTGTTGTGTGTGTTATTTTATGAGTTTGGTCATTAAAAGTCTCACAATTTTGATTAAATTAAAAATGTTGGTAATCGATCCAAAAAAGAGTTCATCTTATTCCTTATAATTTCCTGAGTTCAAAAACATATCGATGTGCTATGTTTGGATTAAAAACAAGCTCAAAAAGTTAAAACGAATACACAAAAGCGCGCTTTCCTGTGAAGCGCTTACATTTACGCTGCTGTGCTATATTGGCTGGTGGCCGAGTGGTAACGCACTTGCGCTCGGAAGCGAGAGGTTGCGAGTTCGACCCTGGGTCAGGGCGTTAGCAATTTTCTCCCCCCCTTTCCTAACCTAGGTGGTGGGTTCAAGTGCTAGTCTTTCGGATGAGACGAAAAACCGAGGTCCCTTCGTGTACACTACATTTGGGGTGTGCACGTTAAAGATCCCACGATTGACAAAAGGGTCTTTCCTGGCAAAATTGTATAGGCATAGATAAAAATGTCCACCAAAATACCCGTGTGACTTGGAATAATAGGCCGTGAAAAGCGTAGGATATGCGCCGAAATGGCTGCGATCTGCTGGCCGATGTGAATGCGTGATGTATTGTGTAAAAAAAATTCCATCTCACACGGCATAAATAAATCCCTGCGCCTTAAATATGTGCGCGATATAAATTGCATAAAATTAAAAAAAATTTTTAAAAAAAACTCCCTGCGCTTAGAACTGTACCCACGGAATACGCGCGATATAAGCCTCATATTGATTGATTGATTGGTCATGTCACTTCAAGCGATC